>NW_025109971.1:356483-390854 GCF_011392965.1 Frieseomelitta varia
TTTTTTTTAGAGGGCATCCTCTAAAAAAAAAAACGAGAGCACGGGCAAAGATTCTTGGGATTGAGCATGTTCTCCTCTAGTCTCGTACAGTCGCGGACAAGTATCGGGACAGTCAAGTTATAATAATAAATCAGCTTCTCTTAACAAGCTTCGAATTTCCTGCATTGTTACATTACATTTGACAAAATGCAGCGAATGCGTACGTTCACGTTCTTGAGAAATACGTACAAAACTATTTCACCATGTTCAATCCATGTTATAGTTGAAACGGAATTTTCTGCGAGTGACAGAGAACGATTTACATTTTATGGATTTACATGAGATGTTCATGAAATTGAGATATACACAAAACAAAAACACAGCTTTCCACGAAAAGATTGCAAATTAATATCGAACGATATATATATATTGATATAAGACGAGACGTTTCGTCGCATTAGCCGCATTTTTCCCTTTATGATCTAGCAAAATGAACAACTACATTCGTAGTCTTACAACGAATTCTTAACCGATCGACAACAACGTTCTCGATCTCGGAGTTCACTTGCTCCCGCGTTTACAATAATCATCAACGTGCAGTATGATAAACTATACGCATGAACACGTTCTCCATCGTTACGATGAATAATAGCTACAGCGTTTGTGCGTAAATTTTCTGCTCGGTATACCGTGCGCGCAAATAAGTCATAAGGTAGATGCGATTTGAAATTAAAACAAGAATCGTCGCGTCTCGCACAGACAGAAATTAATATGCACCTCTTCGTCGAGCAAGCTCTCGCATACATTTCGACATAGGAAATCACTGACTCGACGTTGAAACGGGCTATTGACCATACGTTAATGCATACGAAAAAAACCAAAGTTAGAATAAGGGAGGTTCTCTGTCATAATTTCAGAGCCATGGACATATTGCTGGTCGTTGACGGGATCTTACGTAGAATTAGTTCGAAACGTTATTCATTACTAGCTAGAAACATTATGCAGCAGTTTTCGAGCTCTAAGTTTTCGTGAAAAAGTGCGATGATCGTACGTGCACACGTAGTTTCGTACAATCGTTTATCGATCAATCAACGCACGACTCCTGTGACTCTGCTCCAGTTACACAGACGAATGTATGTATATGCGAGTAGAAAGTCAAGTGGCACTATTGAAAAGTTGCCTGAGTAGGTTCTGTTTGTTGACTAGATTCCACAGAATTCATCTCTCTTTGTCGCAAATATACTATACGATTGCTCTTCTTAATTTTACGCGTGTCTCTTCCGGTTTCTCTTTCTGTTTTTTTTTTACAATGATAGAGCGACGTTTTACGAAGCATCGGAACTACAAATTGAAGATGAACGAGAAAGAAGGAGGAATGTCGCTCGAAACAGTTTGATGCTTCAGTGTTATTTATTTTAGTTCATTGAAATAAAACGACACGAACGAAGTTTATATCTTCAATTAGATACTCCAAGGAAGAATTATTGATAAAATAGACCGCATTCCTCGTTGTTTCCTTATATCCTTCAATCTAGAAAAAGCTTAGAAACGGAATTCCAATGCGATTTTTCGGAGGAGTATCGGCGATAAATCCCGTTGTTTCTATCGATAAAATCTACGCTTGATCGTAAGCGACATTGATCGAGTGCAATAGACACCAAAAGTTTCTTCTCCTTTCTCCGTAATCGTTAAACATGTACATATATATATTATAAAACTTTGGGAATCGTAATCTATTCATACAAATGATATTACGCACGAGTCTTGGGACACACGCAATAAAAAGCATGATACGAGTATCTAAGGGCCCCTATACACGTTGAAACACGTTCAAGTCACAATACATGCATCAACACTTGGGTTTTACGATATATGTCACGACGTATGTATTAGATGTAGAAATTAATTCTTGAATGTTAAAATATAGATCGTTCAAAGAAGCATATTCTTTTCGATTCAAAGGTAAAGATTCTACCAGACTGATTTATTTGTGTCCAAGAACATTTGAAATAGAAATTTGAAAATTGAAAATTCGAAGAACTTGTTCTTGTTCTAAGACACTGTTCTAAGACGATCCAAAAGACAATTTTCTAGTGGAATGACTCAAGAATAAAACCATATAAACAAATGAGTTTATTATAATTCACATAATTTTATTTCATATTTCAATGTAACTATAAACACATATTTCAATTATTCTAGTATCTCAATATTGAAGACATCTCTCAACAATTAATCTTCAATAACCTTCAGTTTTATATATATATATATATATGTATTACTTTTAAAAATTAAAAAGATTCGTTTGAATTGTATTTTACATATTTGCAATAATTCAGAATCTTCCAAATACTCGTGTACAGTGGCGTTACCTTCTATTATTGATAATAATATTAGTTGGATAACAATCCTATATTTTTACGTGTTTCAACATAGATGTCACACGTGATGCGATAAATTGAAAACTGGCGTAGATTTCGTGAAGCCTGAGCGTCGATTTATCTGTCTCAACGTGTATTGGGGCCTTAATAATCTTTTGGATGACTGTGAGCAACGGTGTTACAGGCTCGTCGTGAACGACCCACTCTTTCTCTCGTCTTCTCTTACTTTTTCTTAGTGATAACCACACCGGCGTGTACCGGAGATATTCTCCTATATGTCTACTTAACTAGATGCTCGATTACAATCGATGAGAATCACGTTCTTGCGGAACTGAAATTGAAATTATGAGAAAACTATGTACAAACGACTCGAGTAACGTTAGTGCTAGGGCACAATGTCGCCACGCATTATGCATTTTCCATGTATATATTTATAGGTTGATTCGGGTTGTTCTGCTGCTGATCGGTTTCGTCGGCCGCACTTTCGCCGTGCGTTTTCTCACTTCTCGACTTTCAAAGCAAATCGAAAGAAACTGATGTTTATTCCTTGATGCGATCAGCAGCAGTGTCCAAATTTCATGCCACCTTCTTTTTACTCGTCTTCTTGCTGCGGGGGAGGGTAGCGAAGCTTGTTATCTGAAAAACAGAAACGAATCGCCGTGTTATCGCCTGTTCCACGCGAGGAGGATCGTTCGATTGTAAAATAAAATCACCTCGACGTTTCGTCATTTCGATTTTTATGTGTTTAAGCGTTTATAAAGTCGCTAAGTTTAGAGATTTGATTATAGTAACATGTAACTCACACACCACACTGGCTTCAGGGAAAAGGAAGATACTACGATAGTGAGGGGAAGAATACAGTATTATAACTTTTATGTAGGAACCCCTCTTTCTTCTCGGATTTCACATGCCTTTCGATCTATTCGGGAATAATATTTGCAAAAAATATTTCACAAGCAAAACGAAAATGTAATACACAAATCAAATACTTCTCTGGGGGGATGGATTTTATAGGATGAACAACTGGCACAAAAATTTGTGTTTCAAGTGGTAGTACGCTTCCTTTCTCGAAGCAACAGTTAATAAATCGTACAGCTAGAGCCGTGTTAATCATCGTGTAACATGCATGTCGAACAATCCAGGAGGAATTAACACTTGCTAAGCGATTAGTGGCCCAACGAATCACTAGAAAACACTCTAGAAACCATATTCATACGATCTGAACGAACGAATTAATCCGTTTCTTCTCCGTCGGTTTCCAGTAGTACGACAAGTGGATGAAAAGGACGGAGGAAGGATCGATGACAAAGAGTTTTAGTGAATCACGACGACGAGAACCAGTCAAAAAGACCCGTGTAACAATTTAGCCTATGTATATACATATATATATATCGATCTTTCAGACGAAAGCTTCCTAAAAAATATCCGACTCCAATCTTTTGCCAATTCTCGGCGACTGCGACATTTCTCTTATCTGCGACGCTACGCTCGTTGTCTCGATATCTCTCTTCGTCTCCAACTTCTGTTTATCGTCGGCGAGCGCAAGCACGTAACTGCCAGAGCTGTTTGAACTGTCGTTCTCGCTCTTATCGTCGCTCTGAGCGTTTATCTCCCGATTGGAGCTCGATAACTTCGGCGAAGCAAGTTCAACGATCGCCTCTTGCGATTCGATGCTGTTCGATCTGGAATCAGGCGCGCTCACGTCCGAGCAAGAGTCCTCCCCTCTCCTCGGCTCCTTGGAGAACGCGCCGTGAAAGATGTTCTTCGGGATCGTCAACAGCTTCGAGAAACCTTCCTTGGTCCGCTGCCTCTTCGACTTCTTAGTAGCCTTTGACTTGGCGTCGCCCGCGTGAGCGATAAACACGTCCTTCGTGACGCCGGTGTTCGAGAAGGTCTTCACGGTTCCGGTTTTAATTACCAAAGTGGCTTTCAACGCGCTCTGAGCATCGGCCTCGGAGTTCAAGTCCTCCTCGCTCTTCGTGAGAGGCACTTTCGGAGCTTGCTTCTTGTTGTACTTGCCAGCCCGGCCGTGACTGTCCGAGTTACTTCGCGACACGTTCGGAGTTGTCCAAACGTCCATGCAGCTGCCACTTTCGTATCCTACCGCCGTGCTCGCTGCTTCGTTTCTCGCCTCTTTCGTGTCGTCAGTGACAATACTCTTTCTATTAATTTCGCCGTCGAAAGCGTCCACACTCTGCGACGATGTTTCTTTCTGAGACGACGTCTCGGCGATGGACGCGTCGCTACGTCTAAAATTCTCCTGCGTGTGAACGATGTTATTAACAGCTTTATGGGCGTCGCTCAGAAGTTGCTTCAGTTCCTCGAATTTATTCTGACAGAGTTCGTCCGTCGCGGTACGAGTTGATTCCTTGATCTCCAAGGAAGCTTCGTCGCTTGTTACACTTTCCGCGCCTGCGATATTTTTGATTCCCTCTTCGATCTTTGCACTCTGTTCTTCCACAATCGCACGATTCTCTGCTGCTTCCTCGATCTTTGCATCTTGCGTTTCGAGTAGCTCCGCCTGTCCAATGTCGCTCGACTTAGGATCGATTCTAGTCTCTACGCTCTGAATTATTCGAATCTCCGCGGCTAGCACGGGCTCTGAGCTCGAATTGTCGACCGTCTCTGTCGATTCACTTTTCTCTAGTTCCGGGCCTGATTGACTGGTACTTTTAAGTAAATCATCGTTACCTGCCACAAGGGAGCCACGATCGAATTTGATATGATCAGCAACATTACTGTTTTGCGAGAGTAGAAGCAAGATCTCGAGAGCTTGCTCGGGAGTGACGAGATTCAAAGGTGTCGGAAATGAGACATTTTTGGAGGAAGGAGGGTCGACGCTGTCGGAATCCTCTCCTGAGTCCTTCAAATATCATAAAAATCGATGTATTATCAAATAAAGCAAGTAAGAAATATATAAAAGGTAATAAGTAACTCTTAAAAAGCTCGACAGAACGAATTCATCTATTAATTCATTAAGGACCGAGGTATAGTTGAGCCTCTCAGAAGCTAAAATTCTTGACGAGATTAACTCGTAGAGGATCGACAAAATTTCTTTTGTAACCTACAATATTTACGTTGTATATAAACATAAATTTCTGGGGACGAAACAGTTACTTTTATGGAAAAAATACCAGTTCTCTGGAAATTAATGTTCCTTTCTCAAGAAAGAAATGATTTAATTCCATGGGTTTATTTATCATAAGAAGACGAGAGATAAACGATAGATAATTTCAAGATAAATTTTAAAAACGCGTCTCACACACACATTGGGAACCATTGACAATTAAGAGTTATTGAAATTATTTAACTTTAGAATTTTCATTATCAGTCTTATTACTAATAGCAATCTAATCTACCAAATATTTTTCTATTTCAATTTCTCTACGAAATTATATAATAAAATCTACGCCTCATCTACGCGAAAGAAATTCGGCTGAAAGAGAATTCTCGGTACTTCCTTCGAATCTGAAAATCCTCTTTTACAGACAAGAAAACGTAATCCGGGAAAAATGTGAGATCGAAACGTTGGTCCTTGATGAATTAATCAGGGTGGAACTTTCGGCGCAGTCGGTCAAATTTAAAGCATCATCTGCTGCTTACTTCGAGACGCCTTCATTCCAGCTTGTTTATCAACGTCGTTCGGAACAAGTTTCAGCAAAGTTTCAGTTGCAGAATGAAATTGGGACTCGAGTGCGCGGAATTAAACCTTGATTTATGTTCTTATACGGATTCGAGCGGTTGAATTTAGTACCTCTGGGGTCTTCTTCGTGGTGGAGCGAGGTTTTGCGCGTGTTCTTGCACCGACGCTCGATGTTCGAACTAACGAATCGCCTTGAGATGTACGGCTGGATTGTAGCGCTTCACCGCTGCTGTATCCGCTTGATATGTCGTCCGAAGACCTTATATTACTGCAACCAATGATTCATTTGATGCGTAAATATAGCAAATAATAGATGCGGCGAATATTTAAATACGAAATTTCAACCCTCTACTGCATCGGCCTGAAGACCTCGGAGACCTTCGATGGGTGAAACCATATTTTTGCCGAGTGAGGAAATCTGTACAACTTAAATTTATCTTCGTCAAAATTATTTAAGGCATCATTTAAAAAAAAAAAAAAAAAAGAAACGATGTATTATTTTTCGCGTACAATGGGACATACGTTCCACGTCGACCATATCTGACTCCTGATCCTTGTACCTCAAGTTCTTTTCTGTATAACTAACAGTTGTGACCTGTCCCTTTAACCACTTGCGCTGACAACTGATTGCGGACCATAACGAGCGACCGAACCGTATACAATAATCCGTCGCTTTCTTTTCGTCGGCATATCACTGGATAGAAATGATTGAGAAGTAATAAATTTATTATTCGTTTTACTTAAATATACTTAAAACTGAGAAAATATTATTTTAAATATAATTTTGGAACGAAAAATTCTCGAGTGGCACGTCATTCCAGCGCAAGAGGTCAATAGTAAGATTATAAATATCATTAATGCAAGTTAAAGTGAGAGTAATCTATTTTTTTGTCACGTTCATTAGCATGTCTATGCATTTTTGAATATTTGAAGAAACAGTGATTAAGATCATATGTGAAATCCGCAAAGTAGAGTAACTGTTCGTGAAAATACAAAAGTGCATAGACATCCAAACGATAATAAACAGAGGTGATTCAATAGAAAGTGTACAAGTTAGGCTACTTCGAGCTTTGTTAGCAGAGGGTTAAAATAATTATACTTAGGGAGGTAAGGTACGAACGTTAAGCTAGCTGTTGGCTCCCTAGACCTCGGTTGTCTAACGTCAACGTCCACTTCAGAGAAATACATCTCTACTCGATTGCTACTGGACTGGGTCCGGCGAGGACTGTATCCTCTTCTTCCCACATGCTCTCTTCGGCGAGGTTCCACTGTAAAACGTGCCAAAATTTCGAATCAATGTGTATTCGAATCTTTTCCACGTTTCATTTGCAAAATGTATAATGTAACTTTAGTTTGGGAGTACGGAGCGGTCGAATCTGTTTATGTCTTGCGTAATTCGAATTTATAATTGTTAATTTTCGAAATGCACAATTTATAGAGGCAAATGAGGCATCGTGTTACAAAGTGTGTTGTAAAGATTATTATTTCTAATTAAAAGTGAAATTAATCTCTGCCAATTGAATGTACTTATCTGAGCCTGAACTCCATTACGCGAACGAAATATAATACTGTCCTCTTTAATTAAAATGTCCTGTCTATCATTTCGAAACCGAAGGAAACTGAAGTTTCCTCACCTTCTTTGTTTCCCTTCGTTCAATTCATACCAGTGGCCAGTGAAAGTAAAATACACAAGGAACGTGTAACATATCGACACATTTTAAAAAAATGAAAAAATTTCGTATAGGACATTTTAATTCGAACAGAAATTGGCAAACTCTCGACGCATAAACTATTTTATTTGTCTTCCGAAGCTTTCCCGTAGATTTCGAAGAGTAATTTACGTTGTTCGCGGTAGAATTTGCAAAAATGATTAGTGCCGTGATCGGCCAATAACCTTCCATGTCCGTCTCGTCGTGCATGTGCGGTGTGTTTCTATTCTCGTCCTCTTTCTCGCCGGTCAGGTCGCTCAGGCTGTAGCTCTTCTTTAAATGCTGCACCAGACCACCGCCACCCTGAAAAACCAATCCTTCGTTTTTTTCAACCTGCACGGAGCAATCTGCGATTCTGCGCCGCGTCGTTTGTTAAGGGCCAGTGCGTAGAAAAAAGAAATATTAAGTAACTTGAAAAAAAAAAAGAAATATTCGGAAACGAACGTATACGTGTATGTTACACAGAATATTGAGAGGGGAGACGTTTGAGATTTTGAGAGCTTGTATTCATCCAGAGAAGTAGAATTATTTTATTATCGTATGATTAATGTATTCATCAGTTATATTTATTCATTTTTATTCGACGCAATGTTAATTCTTATTGCAATACGTAAAAATATAGAATATTTAACAGAGATTTTCTGTCCGTCTAAGTTCTAGACTTTCAAACTGCCTTTATAAAAGAAATTCTTATTGCGACGTGCAAAGATATAGGAGATATTCAGGGTATGATACTCCTTGCAATATTTATAATACAGAAAACAATTTTCTATCTAGGTGCTATGTTCCAAATTGTCCTTACAAAAACGTGAAATCTTTATTACGAGAAATATACGTATAAAATAATATAATTTAACGAATGAACATAGAAAATAGCCAAAGAATATAGAAAACAATTTTTTTAAGAAAGAGAAATGAACGTTTCCTCAACAAGAGATAATGTAAAAACAAACACTTATTTTATTTCAAACAATCATTCAAAGAGAAAAGAACAGAGAAAACGCTCGTTGACTCCATGTTCTAAATTGATCTTTATAAAAATATCAACCCGCATAAAAAAAAAAAAGACTACCTTTCTCCGAGTAAATACTACAAGCCCTTCAAACTCGTGGACACTTCCTTTTCAACTCCCTGTGTAAACACTGTGTAAGATAGAAAGAAAGAAAAAAAAACTGAAATAAATTCTTACCAACCCGGGAAAAGGTGTTAATGTGTTATCTGCCGACGCCGGAGCGTGTGTTCGATCTGTCGTGCGTGTTTAGCGATCGATCTAGGCCGGGTTCAGCAACGCGAACGGGTTGCGGTCTCTCGCCTATCCGGCTACGTTTTTTTTTTCTTTCCTTTTTTTTTCTTTTCATTTTCCCCCCGACTTTCGTTCTGGCACGGGTTAACGGCTAGCGTTCCGCGTGCCCAACGATAGAACCCGGTTCTCTTGATTAACTGGACCAACTCGTTAGACGGGACTCGCTCGCGTACGAACGACAGGAATCGATCGATTCGGACGATCGCGATCGTGCAAGCGTCTACCTTACCGCGAAAAAGAAAACGGAGCAAGAGTGAAGGGCCAACACATTAATCGTAGAATGTATTTATTCGAGGGAAACAAAAAAACGAAAGTAAAAAAGAAAAAAAAAAAAGAAATTAATAACATGTCCTATCGTTGAGTAAAGTATCTTTGGGATATAAAAGTTTTAGTTTCTCTAAAGCGCTTCGATGGCGAATTCTCGCATTATCACGGCTTTCTTTCTGGACTACAGACTTTACGCATAATCGTAGGTACTTGGCCGATGTGCAAGTAACGCAAGCAAACTATGTCACATCAGTTTGACATACATATGTGGCTCGCAAAAATATTTGTATCGTTGATTTGAATTTATGAATATTTTTGAAATTTCATTGGCACTGTGATAACATTCAATTATTGTAATTGTAATATTATATACAATTTTTAAAATGTATACAGAAGTATAACGATAATTATGTTTCTCAGAGACCGTAAAAGTATCCATGTTATATTCGTGCATCTCAACTTGTTGCATACTAAATATATATATATATATATATGCATATTTGCATTGAGTATCTTATGACTTCTTTCTATATTTTCAGATCGAGTTATCAAATTATAGTGCTAATGAAATTTCAAAATACTTCGTATAACACGCGCAATATAAATACTTTCGCGAACAACGATTCTAACTAGACTGCACTTCATTTTGAAGATGTAAATATGTAATAAAGTATCCAAAATGCTCCTTGTGCAAGTTCAATTCTTTAATTTGTGAATTCAGACGCATTTTCAAATTTCTTTTTATACTTGTAATGTTCTCTGTGCGAGCTCGATTTTCTTGAACTGTTTGAATTTACACAGAAATTCGCAGTCTAGTGATAACTACGGCTAGAAACGACACGCTCTGCGATCGGTATCTCCTTAAGCACTATCTGACGTTGGTCGGTCGTTGATTGATTACATTGAGAGCAAACAGTACAGTATCGATTAATTCGTAAGCAAATTGTGCGATTGAGATAAAAAGTGTAATATGTTATTGACAGGTCCCATAAACCTAGTGTTAAAAAGTAATTTATGCGTTAACTGCGCAAATTACATAGAATTCTTTCAGTTATCGCAGCGCAATACAGTCTTCAACTCTGTCTTTTTGACACGAATCTTTACTTCCTTTACCGTAAAAATGAAATAACCAAGTAATCGATTGGTACTCTCATTATTCGACGATTCGTTCGTAAGAAAGGATTCAAAATGATTGTTTGATAGATTTTATTTCTTAAAAATAGCGCATCACTTTGGAATAATAGGCAACAATTTCATAAGATTGTCATAAACGATCTGTCGGAAGGCACCAGATCACTCAACTCACTAAAATGATCACGCGACAGATCATCCTTAATTCTAATTGGCATGATAAACACTAGGTAAAAATCTCGGACTTCGCAGAGAAACACACAATGCTAGTATAATATTCACCTAAACGCTAATCACACAGTCGAAGTTACATTGTGCTAAAGACTTATCAAATAAAAAAGAAAAAAAAAACTTCTCAATCACCTTATATAATAAAGTAGCGCGTGCGCGTGCACACGTGACAGACAATCTCGCGCGAGTAAAATCTCCAAAATTGTCATCAAAATCATCAAAACCTCCTTTGTCTCTCGTTCTCCGCGTTTTCCTCCACATCAACTATCTTAGGATCAACTCGATTGTAAAACAAAAAAACAAAAAAAAAAAAAAAAAAAAGAAACAGGTTACGACACCGATCGTCAACTATGTAAACGTCGACGTCGATACTGCCAGCTTATTTTATGTGAACTGTGTTCTATGTTGTGTGGGAGACTTGCCTTGAAATCGATACGCTAGTCTAGGCGCACACATTTTGGTGCACGTACACGCACACATCTACCATCAAGCTTTCCATCCCCTCTTCAAACGTCTCTTCGTCATTCTCTTTCTCTCGCTAGCAAATTAACCGTGACATCTCTCTCTCTCTCGCTTGTTTTTCGTCAGCTCATCCTTGGCTGGGGCTTCGTCGAAATTCCCCCCTCCTGCTCCTCGTCGTAAACGAGGGGTCGATCAGTCAGCTGTTTGCCATCTTTCTTCTTCTTTCCTCTCTTTTTGTCTCTTCTTTCTCCTGCAATTTTCTCGAGTCGTATCAACGCTGCAGCGGCGATAAATTTTGGACTCGCGAGTTAGGCCAACTCGCACGCGGCGAGCCTCGTTGTCTCGATGTCTCTTTCTCGTTAGCTGGAGGAAGAAGGGCGAGCAAGAAGAGAAACAACGTCGGAGAACATTTCTGCGAAACTTTGCAACATCTACTGCAACGTATCGGCACAAGTGTCTCGTCGACGATCGACGATCGAACGAGCGGCACTGTCCCTCTTCTCACATCCTAACGTATCGTTACGTAATTGTACATACTACTACACACTGGTCTATCCCTTTTCTTTTAGAAAATAAAAACGAAGCTAGACAGAAGCTGAGAAAAGTTTGTCTAAAGAAGACTTGGACAACTCGTTCGCGAGATGGAAGATTTCAAACGAACAATCACTCGGGCAATAGGATTTGAATCGCGCGGAGATTTCCGGAACGGTAGCTGTCATCTCGCGGTAACACGAAGAACCAATGAAAACGAAGAAGAAGAAGAATGGAGAGCGAGAATGAATTTCTCGCAACAATCGTGAAAAGTGGGAAATCAAAGGAACGAGCTAGACCTTCCACCCTCTGGTATAACGACGTTATCGTGCTTTAATCCGTTTCCACCTTATTATTATTATTATTATTATAATTATTATTATAATTATTATTATTATTTATTATTATTGTTATTGTTATTATTATTATTATTATTCTTATTATTATTATTATTATTATCATCGTTTCCCTCTGCACGGTGAAATTGAAACTTGAATGCTCACGCGATGCTCGGTACTCGCGAGAAATGAATTTCTTCCTCCTCCTCGAGAGAGAGGAATACTTTCTCGACTTTTCGTTCAACGAAAACGTTCGTCACGTTTTTTTTTTGTGTTTCAAGGAGGCTATTTAACGCTAGAACTATCAAAGTGGTAGAAATTGACTAATTTATAATTTTTCTTAGAAATTTTATAGACACAAATTTTATAGACGTATACACCCGTCCCTCCATTTACGTGGTCTGAATTTATGACATTCATGGGTGTGTGCGTGTACACACACAACGTGAACCTCACAATCAACACAGACGAGGCAACGCTCGTCCTTCTAAACGTTTTTCTACCCTTCTCCCTCCCCTCTTTCTCTTCGAATCTCGTTTCATTTCAACAAATGTGTCAATCGACTTATTGCTCCTTGTTCAACAGACTGCAATCGTCTGTTTAAGCGAAAAAATGTAACTCTGTAATTGCGTCTTTGTTTGCGTATTGTGCGTTTCGTAGTTCCCCCTCGCGGCCAGACTGATCGTCTCTTAAAATCCACACTGGCAGCTCTTTTCTTCTCTCGGTCGACCAAGTTGTTTCGTCAACGTTCAATCCTTACTCTCCCTCCCTCTCTCTTTCTCTCTCTCTCTCTCTCAACTACTACTACTACTTTACTCTTTCTTTTTTAAATACCGTTCTTTCGACTAATCAAGTTATGTATGTGTGCATTCTCACTCTCTCCCACCCCCCTCTTTTTCTCTCTCTGTTTGTCTATCTCGTCGACTTCAACCAGTTTGCAATCGTCACCAGTTTCGTTCAACCGCAAAAATTGCACGGAAAGCAGTTGCGGATGGGCAAACTTCCCCTCGTCCTTGACACACGCATACCTCGTCGCACCGCCTTCCTTTTTCTCTTTCTCTCTCTCTCTCTCCTGCTCTTTCGCTAATTTATATACACGTTTACACGTGTGCGCATACATGGACGATTCACACGCATGCGGGTTTCACACATTTCCCACGCAACGCGCTCGCGTTGTACATACATATGTATACACGTAAACATTACATATATACATATACATGTAGCTACATACAGATATATTTACATATAGTCGTGCGCAATCGTGCTTTTTAAAACCGCTCAAATCTTATTTTTCTGCTCTCTCTCTCTCTCTCTCTCTCTCTCTCTCTTTCTCTTTCTCTCCACTCTCTGCAATTCTCTCTTTCGCAAATATGTATCTATTTATATATTTATAATATTTATACGCCATTTCTTACCCCCCCCTCCCCAGTGCGTTGGCCATACCTTTGTTAATTTCGATTTGCAGCCGTCTCCTTCCTCCTCCTCATTCGTACTCTCTCTCTCTCTCTCTCTCTCTCTCTCTCTCTCTCTCTCTCTCTCTCAACACTCATACACAGGCTCTCTCGTTCTCTCTCGCTCTACCTGCGTTCATCTTATAAATGTAAGTTAGTAACAATTATGTATTTGGACAATGTTTAACAATGTAGCAAATGCACACGCGGGACACGGTGTACCTGGTTTTTCTATTTCTCGGCGCGTGCATTTCTTGCTCTTTTTTTTTTTTTCTCCGTGTACGCTGTACGTATATGCGTGTACTTCTATGACGCGTGTACGTGTGTAAACATGCTTCCCTCCCCCTTTCTTCCCCTTTGCGTGATCTTTCGCAGTCACGACACAACGACGACGACGATTCTTCGCTCTCACTCTCTCTCTCACTCTCTCTGTTCATCTCTCTGCTTTTTTGCTTCTTTCCTCCCACAGTGACTCACCAGTGGCTTCGCTCCATTTTTTTTTCCAAGCTTTTTACGTGTTCTCCCATTTTATTTTCCCTTTTTCCTTAGATTAAACGTGAGTCAACGCAACTAAACGATCCCCTAAAACCGTCCATTGCGATACGCTTCCGAAATGAATACGTTCTCCACGAGAATTTTGTCACGTTTGCACACGTTCCAGCGTGCAAGCGAAATGAACAATATCGAGTCTGAAAAGGGGCAACGGAGAAATTAACGCGCGTTTTCACAATCGGACGTTTCTTTCTTCAAACGATCGACGATCTTTCTCTCGTCTACACACGTGTCACGTGTTCACACCGCGCGCTTATTTCGACGTGACGTTTCCAAAGTTCTTTTCGCAAAATCGAAGCCACCAGTACACTGTGCAGGAAAGAACGTGAAAGAAACAAAATTATCTTCTTTTTCTTCCTCTCCCCCACCCCTTTTTTTTTAAATATATTCGCTATTTTCGTAATATCTCTGTAGAATAGTCCTCTATAAAAAAATTCATCGGTTTTCTACTTTTTTTTTCCTTTTCTCTCTCCCCTTTTAGCTTCTTCGCGCCGTTCTCTCTCTCTCTCTCTCTCTCTCTCTCTCTCTCTCTCTCTCTCGTTTTCTCTACTTTTCATTTATTCCTCACTGCGTTTACTCGTTCCTCTCTTTCCCCCACTCCTTCGCACTCGCGCCCTCCCCCCTCCGTTTTCACTGTTTTTTTTTGTTTTTTTTGTTTTCTTTTAAATTTATATCGTTACACGTCTATGTTAAGGTGATACTTACTCATCGTAAATGTCTAAACGAACACATATTTATACCTCGATAACACCATGTTTATTTATTCCGTTGTCATTTCTACGGTCGTGTAATTCTTTATTTTTTTTTTCTCTCTCTCTCCTCTCTGCGCGTCGATCCGGCAGTCAAGATTCGCTCGAATCTCGATTCCTCGACTCTTCCCCTTTTTTTCCTCTGCCTTCACGATCAAAATATCTATCTACCTACTGTCTGTTTTTTTTTTCTCTTTTTTTTTTCTTTTTCTTTACTTTTTTTTACTGCCTTGTTAATCGTTAAACGCGAGAACGTGTATGTATGTATGTTTGTATGCATGTATGTATGTATGTATGTATGTATGTATGTACTTGCGCGCTCGCCGCGTTTATCCAAGATTCTCGTCGCTTTCACACGCTTCCACTCTCGTACACGACATTCTCGTCTCTCTCGCCTCGATCACGCTACACGCGCAGCACTCTCGATTTTCTCAAAATATGTAATTCGTTATTTTCTCTTTTTTTTTCTTTTTTTTTTTTTCGTATATGTGTTTTTTTTCACGTGTCGCGCATATAAATGTGCATGTACATTCGAATGCATGCGCACGCATCGAACGTGTAACAACAACCGCAATCGTAATCGTTCTATCGTTAACGTTAACGTTCCTTCCCCTTTTCGTCGGTTTTATCTCGTTTCATTTAATCGTTATCGTTTTATTTTATTACTACTCGTCGTTTTTTATTATTATCCGCTCAGAGCTACTACTTATTCATTGTCCTTTGTCACCATTTCTTTTTCGTCATCGACTTGGTGTCTCAGTTAATGGATTCATCAGGTAATTACCGCTGCGTTGTTGTTGTTGTTGTTGTTGTTGTTGTTTCAATCACTATTAGCGACAGACGTTACGATTCCCTCGTTTTGTTTCACGTCCTTTCATCCTCGCGTGCAAGCTCGAGTCATCTCTAGTAGTTGTGTCTCTCCCTTATTGTATTCAAATTCCGCTGCTTCGTCTTCTCCCTCGAGCCCTCGAACGTAGACGCGTGGCCTCGAACGACCACGTTACATATTGAACAGTTCGTACAACAATATTTTTCTCGTCCCTCCCCTTGCCCCTGTACGTACTTTGAACGTTTCGCGCTCTCGACGCTTCTCCCTAGTCCGCCAACTTTGTTCTTCCGCTTTGTTTCTCGGATTTGCAGAGGGTATTCGCGTTCTCGCGACCCTCGAAGGCTTCGGTTCAAAATCGAGAAAGGTACGGCCAAGATCCTTTCCGACCGAGAAAATGCTCCGCGGGCATCACCGACAGAAAAAAAACCTGTGCTTTACGCTTTCGCAAGCGTACAGCCCGCGACCGCTCTATGGTGGATCCTTCCTCCTCGAGAACAGTTGGAAGCGTCGCCGTCTGGCCAACGAAGATCGAACGACGCTCTCCTCCTCGGGAAATCCCGATACTCCAGCGCTTCGTCTTCTCTTTCTTCTTCTTCTTCTTCTTCTTCTTCTTCTTCTTCTTCTTCTTGCTCCTCTTCTTCGTTCCTTCTTGTTCCTTCGTCTCGTGTCTTCGGATCCACCGTTCTCCAGCGTTCTCCACCGTGATCGCCACCACCGCCAACCGCAGTTCCATCGTCGCCGTAGGCACTTGACTGTGAACGAATCGACGAGGAAACGTTGGATCCAACGCTCGCTGAACGAATCACGATACGTCATTCGCAGATGGAAGAAGGATCCGTATTTGACGACGGTGGCGGTGACGGCGGCAATGTTCGCGACGATACGGCTCAACGTACCGGCGACGAGCCGATGAGTTAGATGACATTTCCATCGCGATTGCCGCGGTCGAAATTTCCATCGGGCGCGCGGCCCGTTCTTTCCTCTCGTCGTTCTCCGCCATCTCCACCACCACCAGTACCAGCAGCACCACCACCACCAACTCTCGCAACGACGCTCCACCGCCCCCCACCTCCTCAGCAGCCAGTTCGCGCCGTAACGCACGCTGACGTGGTTCACTCCGCGCAGGCAACCGCACAGCCAAGCGAACAGATCTTCCAGTTGGTTCCTCGATTCCTCCGATTTTCGTCTACTATCACTACCATCGTCGTCGTCGTCGTCGTCGTCGTCGTCACCACCATCACCAACAACAACATCAGTAGTAGTAGTAATAGTAGTAGCAGCAGCGTTATCATCATCACGATCGTCACCACCGCCGAACGGCATGCTCGACCAGAGGAACATCCTCGAGATCCAGAGTACGGGGATCGTTGGAACGTTAACGCCAAGGACGCTGGTTAAAATCGAGCACAACCAGAAGAGCTGCGGTAGGACGTAGGTCGCTGATCGATCGGACGACGAGACGCTGGCGATCGAGTCGACACCGAGACCGGTCCCGCACACCAGCGTTCCTCCTTGTTCCCGTCGACCGGCGTCGATCGGCGTTGACGCCGCTCCGGGTTCCCTCGACGTCTCGTGCAGCTTCCCCTCTCGCTCCAAGCTGCTGTCCGTGAACAATCCCGACTCTTGGTATCCTCCACCTGATCGAAACAGACAGCGCACACAGTGTGTCTTTTGTCGGCGTGTGTGTTTTTCCGCGAAAGTAGCAGTTAGTTGCAGGGCGATGTAACGTAGGGAGGAAAGAACGTACCTGTCGAGGCCGGTTGAATGGAATTGATCTCGCAACGGGGTGCCGTCGGGGGGTCGTGGCTCTTGCCCCGTCTCCGTGGCAGGTGACCCGTGCAATTCGCGCATATGCCCGATCCCGGCAACTCCTCCGAACACGCGTGAAAGCAACACTCGTTCTCCTCGCTGCTGTGCAACGCCCTCGCCGCTTGCTCCCCGGTCTCGGGGATATTCGGATCTGAAATCATTTCGTTCTCCAAACTATCTCGTTTCTCCTTCGTTCTTGCCCGCCCCCCCCTTCCCTCCCCACCTTCTTTTTTCCTTCGTTCACTCGGCGCGTCTATGAACGAACCTAACCTATACTCAACGAATATTTATACTTTCTCGGTGTGTGTCTCGCCGACTACGTACGACTGCGAGTCGACCAAAGGGTGCCAAAAAATGTTATTACCCTTTTCTTTTTCTTTCTTTCTTTCTTTCTCTCGTGAAAACACGATCTACAACGATCACTTTACGACCAAGGAGTTAAGTTTACCTCTGCAGAGAAACGTGGGCTCGCCGGCGTACTGCGTGGGGTAGGCGGGGGCACGATCGCCCGGAAGCAAATAAGGGCAACGTTGCTCCACGGATTGGCAAAAGGACCGACAGGGCCTAAGTCTGCTTCCGGCCCAGCTGCTGGAGCTGTTCAAGTCCTGTGATTCCCCATGAGCAAAGTAAGGCACCAGGGAGCTGCACACCCATTTCCTATACGCTTCCTGCAATCAACAAACCACAAACGCCGCTTAGCTCTCTCTCTCGTAGCTTATTTTGTTGGAAAAATTTTGTTTAGCCCTGTTTGTTACCAGCGCCTAGAGGCGCTTTCAAAATTTACTCTCGTGGTAACTGGGTTGCCGCCCATAGCCGCTCACTTCACGTTGCTCGAGTCAAACTAATTGTAAATTTGCCTGCAGATTACATCTGTCATCGACGAGAGTTGCGGCTAACCTCAAAAAATAGTGATGTAAGATTGTGCATTGACACGCGTTTCGAACTGTATCACATTTTACTAGATTACTAGTAAACTTTACTAGAGTTACTAGATCAGATATATTATGAAACAAAGCTTAAAGTTATATTGTTAAGGTTTTTAGTATGTGCACCAGCAATTCAATACAGAATACGAATTAATGAATAAATAATAACAATAATTGCATCGCTTGGATCAGACGAAAATGTATTCTGATTCAAAAAATGTGATGTAGTAATTACGTATTGACCCACGTTTCGAACTGTACCATACTTTAGATTACTAGTTTAGATTACTAAACTTTACTAGAGTTACTAGATTGGATATATCATGAAATAGAGTTTAAAGTGACCCATGTTTCGAATTGTACCACACTTTACTAGTAAATTTGCTAGATTAGATACATTATGAAACAAAGCAAAAGTAATATTGTTAAGTTTTTAGTATGTGCACCAACAATTCGACACAGAACATATTGGTTCAATGCGGTGCAATTCAGTATTTCGATTATTTCAATATATTTTCTGAGAAATGCACGCTGACGAAAAAATTTCGTCGTTTTCAGCGTAGGTCGCGTAGGTTATGGTTAACACTGAAACTACCGACGACCGAGGCGTAACGTTTCCATCAGAGACAAAAAAGAAATCGAAAAACTTAATAACACTCGTATAGAGTACTTAAAGATTATTTAAATATTCAAAGATAGACTCGTTTTTATGTCTTTGTAAAATGTCCAACAGAAATTATAAATTTGGTCGTTTTTGACCAAATTTTGGCCGTTAATTTTGCGAGAGACGACGTTTCCTCTTTCTCGACGCTGTGAGATGCGAGAGCGAGAGAAAAAAAGACACTCCCCTCCGTTTCAACTCCGCTTTCCCGAGTTGTATTTCTGACGATCAAAGGTCAGAGCGGGCAATAAGACAGGTCAGTGGCTGACCTACTTTCGATATTACCCTTTCGGCGCATCCTCTAACAGCGTGTTATAATTACACTCTGGTTGCAGGAAAACCCTTTTATTCAACAGCAGTAACTTATCCTCGACCGAGCCCACCTCCCCCTCCTTTTTCTTTCTTTCTCTCTCTCTCTCTCTCTCTCTCTCTCTCTCTCTCTCTCTCTCTCTCTCTGCCCCCTCTATTCGTATTCATTATTTTCATTCTCGTCTCTTCTCGGTGCTATATTAAGTATTTCGTGTACACAGAGCCGAAAGAGGCGAAACTCGATACCCTGCGACGCAAAAATACGAAACGGTTGTACGTTTCACGGTTTTTTTTTTTTTTTTTTGCCCCGTAACCTTGACTTCGCTCTACGTACACGTACTTTGCCTGCTGAGGCAAGCTTTTCCTTACTGTTCGTAATATTTGCGAAATGCTGCGAGCCGATCGCGACAGGGAATTGGTCCTTTGGGAATTTTTCGATCGAAAGCACGAACTATTTTTAGTATCGTTAAGTAGAAGTCAAACGGTCAAAAATGACAGTGCTCTATTTGCTAAAGATGGACAAGACCAATTCTCTGCTCTCCAAGGTTACCAGACTTTTTTTACTTGCAAGGAGTCTTGAAACAAAAAAAAGAAAAGAAAGTTTTTATCATGCAAAAATTAATACAAAATATGTGTATTTTACGTCTGTAGAACGTTTTGAGATTTAAATAATTTTTCGTAAACTGTATAAATAAAAAGTTCGCGTGTATTATTATTTTCTTACGTTAGCATCTCTGACGGAAGTCCGAATCGTAATAAATTCAATTTTTGATAGACGTCAAGCCTGTGTTCATAAAGATGGACGGATACTTTGAAATGGAGTTAACGTAGTCTCACCTCGGCTACTCTTATTTCGTTAAAGTTTCTTAGCGAAAAATTTTTGACCGAGCATACGCAATCTACTAGCTAAAGTTATGCCAGGAAAAGTGAGGGATCACATGCAGATTACATCCCCCACAGGGGACTTAGGTTTCTCATACCGATCCTTCGCCATTTGTAAAACCCTTCAACAAACCGGTGGTAATCCGGGTCAGCCCCGTCGATTACTCGATTTGTCGGCGGTCTCGTTTTCAATTAAAAAAAAAAAAAAAAAAAAAATTTCGCTTTCAGCCGCCCGGGAGACGACATTTTCCGGGCGAATAAAGTTGAACGCGGCAAAGCAGAAACTCCGGGAAGTTGCGATACCAGTTTGTATCGTTGCCAACTTTATCCGGGGGATGGAAGTCGCGGTTATTTCGGAAACAATATCACGAATCGTCCGCATTGGTCTCTGACACGTCGGTGAGTTTCCAAAACGTCGAGTTTTTCCAACAAATTTTCCACGAGAAGAAGTTAAAAAAAAAAGAAAAAGAAAAAATTGCAACACCGATCTGGTTGTCAGACGATGATCCAACGATCATTGGTTAAATCCAAGTACATATTTTCTAACTGGGGCACCAGTATAGCGGATCGTCGAATTTTGCAGCCCAAGAGGCGAACAAAACTCAAAGACAGGAACTGCGGAACTGCGGAAGTTTCGATTCGACGAAACCCGAGAACGATGGCAGTTGATCGGACAGCTAACGAGAAAACAAAGGGGGATGGATTCTTCTCTGGGAAGAAGGCGAAAGGAGTAGCCCGGAGAATATCGGGATGGTGGGTCGGGCAGATGGGTAGATAGGTAGCTACACCTGAAGTACACACTCCAAGTTGGTTGACCCAATTCTCTTCAGCCTCTGTCGAGTATCTACGTTCGAGCTAGGCAGATACGGCGCCCTACCTCCTTCCTTCCTTCCTTCCTTCCTTCTTTCTTTCTTTCTTTCTTTTCTCCGTCCCTCTCACAGCCTTCCAAATTCGTCCAGCTCCTGTTTCCTCGTTTTACCCTCGTGCGCGCCGGAACAGAGCCATTTCAATCTTTGTTCCTTTCCACTTGCTACTTCGTACTTCAATCGGTCTCTCTTCTATCAGTTGGATCCTCGCGACAAACGATGCAGAACCTTCGAACGATTTTTCATTCTCGCATTTCTCGATTTTCCGCGCGTGTAATTTCCCTTTCCGCGGCCGGGGAATTCGTGCAAAATCAAATACGCTGCGCCAGACATAATCCCCCGTCGTCTTTCTCGCCTAATCTTTCCTTCCTTCGGCGTCCAACTTCTCCTCCTCCCCCTCCCCTTCGCCGGCACCCCCCTCTCCCAGTCTTTTTTTCCGCCGAGATCGATGAAGGTTCTTGACCCGAATAACAAACGAAACGGCTGGGAAATAACGTTTCCGAGGACGGCACGGCTGCGACACGGTTGAAAGCGCGGTCTCCCCGCTCTCCGTCGTCCCTGTGTGTGCAACACGACGGGGATTCACACAGCTGAACTGGAAAAGAAGCAGCGAGCGAGAGCGAAGGCGGTTGGAAGGGAAGTGGGAGAAAGAGAGAAAGGAAATCGGAAATCGGATATAGTCGGTCGAAATGGTTCGTTTTGTTCGCCAACGTGACGAGGCACGTTTCATCCCGGTGATGGTCTCCGCGTATTTAATTTCTTTTCACCCGGACTAATGTATATCGACTCCAAATTCCTTTCTTCTCGTTCTACTTTTCTCTCCTGCCTCGTCGATGCACGGACGATAGACGGCGTGCAGGCACGCGTGTGTATACGTATTTCCTCCCCCTCCCTCGGTGTTTCCCTGGACGAGCAGCAGACACGTGTGTATCTGTGTGCGCGCGCATACACACACGCAACGCACACACAGCGACCCGGTAATTCGGGCTGTCATTGTTCACTCCGGATTCGTGACATTAATTTATCCCTCTTTCGGAATACGTCGGAGTAATCCTTTGTCTCGGTTAGGCTGTCGTCGAGATCAAAGACGAGAGGCTTGAAATTAGTAATGCTCTTTGCGCCAACGATTCTTTTTTTCCTCGCTTTTCCTTCCTTTTTTCCTCTGTTTCTTTCTTTTTTCTTTTTTTTTTTTTTTTTTTTTTTTTATTAGCCCCCCTTTGTTTTCAGGGAACAATCAATCTTTCAACCGTGTCGTTTCCAGTCGATATCGGTCCGTAATACTTTTTTATTTACGGCACGGTTGATTTGTTTTATGTTTTATTAAATCTGTTTCGCTGTTCTGGCCCTTGTTTTGCAGTCGTTTTTCGAGTCGTATCGGTTTCACGTCGAATATTGCCGATCGATATTTGTTTTCATCGACGGCAACGCGAATCCACCGCAGAACCTCTTGTTATTATTCCCCCGGCTGAAACTATTTCCGTGGCGACCGCGTTTCGTTGCGAGACGCGCGACTTTCGGTGCTGTTGCGGGGCAGCAGGTCGGCCGGCACAATTATTCCAAAGTGGTATTAAATTGTTAGATTTAAATATCAAAGCGCGGAGCAAGGTACACACCGGGCGTGGGTATCGGGGAATCGTCGGTCAGATCCTTCAGGGTACAAAGTACTGTTTCAATTTTGTAAATTAGCCTCCCAGGCGTTTCCAATCTCGGACACAAAGATCTCCTTGCGAGAGACGTCACAGCGTAGTTTCAAACGGCGGAAATAACCTTGTGCGTCGCGTACCTGTGGAATTTATTCGTCATTTATTCAACGAGAGAGACGCTGTTCCTTACCGGGGCAGACCGAGAACGGAAGGGCCGAGAGATATCAGCTACTTGCACGACGATTTTAACGGTTAAAATATTTCTTCGTTAAAGCAGTTTCAACTGGCTCTCCTCCTTTCTCTTTTTCCACCTCGTTCGAGATCCCCCTGTACGCAGATTAATTAGTACAGCGTCGTGCGGAGAAAAGAATAGGAATGAGAAAGAGAGAGAGAGAGAGAGAGAGAGCGCCTTAATTACTATTCCAAGGTGCCGTAAGTTTCGTAATAACCGAGTAGCAGAAGCGGCGGCGGCGGTGGGGCATAAGTAATGAATCCAGATGTCGTCGTCATCGTCGAATGTCAGATCGAAAAATAATGACCGAGATGTTGGAAGTTTCAATGGCGCTTTTTCCTCACCCGGAATATTAGCACGCCTCTGTCCATCCAATAATCTCGATTTACCTCGCGTCTGTAACGCGACGCGCTGAGAGGAACCGGCCGAGGAGAGTTGTTAACCCGGCCCGCGAAATGACCCATTTCTTTATCGCGACCAGCCTTTTAAACGTTGTTCGTTCATAGGACACCGGTGATACGATTTTCGTTCGAATTTTTTCCCCGTTCTCTTTTCTCTTTTTTTCGAGAAAACTACGACGATGACGACCGTCATGTCGAGCTCGCGGTATATATGTATATATATCTGTGAGATTTCTCGCGAACCGATAGAAACGACGTTAACTATCGCCGGCGTCGGGATGGTCGTGACCTAATTTCGCGCGCTCCGTCGACGAGGAAATAAGAGCGCCGGCGCCCTGGTTGGGCAGGGAAATAACGGTAAGAACGGTACCGGGGTGAAAAGGAAGAAGAAGAAGAAGAAGAAGAAGAAAAAGATACGTACGAGCCGGGGGCTTGGGCTACAAAGCGAAAAGTAAAATTCTCTGGCAGCCAGAAGTTAATGTTTAATTTAAGATAGAGTACCGGGGCTCTTCGTTTGCCATCTTTCCACCATCTTCCAGGAAAGTTATACCCGGTGTTCTGAGAGACTGGTACGTCCCCGGATCGATCGGATTCCCCGTTAACGGTCAGGCAAACTTTACGACGCAGCGCCCCCGGTTCGAATCACCCTTCTCAAGCGAGAAATTAATTTTTCAATGTCGCGACGACGCAAATATATCGCGACCAGGAGCGGTTTACACCGTCCTTGTTGTTTTCGTTCGGCAATTCGGTGATGTAACGGTGGCTGGTGGTGGTGGTGGTCTATGGTCTATGCTCCCCTCGGGTGAAATTTTTCTAACCGTAAATACATCGCCTGTATATCGCGTGTATGTCGGTGGTGCGACACTCGGCGGTGGATCTTGCGGTTGCGGGAAAGGGAGGGAAAGGGAGGCTAAGCCCGCGGAGAAAGTTGAACCGCTGTTGCTGAAACGATCGAGCCACCTCGAACGTTACACTCGGTTTTCCAACTACGGCCATTTCCCATTGCTTTGCTGTAGTGTAACGAAAGCGCTGCATTCTTGCGCGATAATCTCTCTGTCGTGAATTCCGGCTCTCGTTACACCGAATTTCTTAGTGGGATCTCCGTGCGGTCTTCCAACACCCCGGGACGAGAAGATGGCACGCTCTATATTTTCGTACATCGTAAGTCTTGTATCGTGAAGTAGAGAGAACGCGTAGATTATCGACGTCAGCGTATCCTTGGGCGTGGATTTATTTGCGGATGTGTTGAATGCTTTTTACCGAGACACGTAATTTCTCAGAGCACGGAGAACGAAAATGTAAATATTTGGCGGTCGCAAGATGGGATAGGATCGAACAGGTTTGTGAATATTTATGCTCCTCAGTTGTACGTAAGCTATCTAAAGCGTAACATTCGTGCGAAGTACGGTCAGTTGAGCGCGTATTAACTAGGGGTGTGCGAGAACTCGAAAATATCGGGAACCCGATGGTCGAGACGAGTCGAGAAGAGGTCGAGTCGGGTTCTCGAAGGAATCGGGTTTCCCGAAAATTTCGAGAACCCGGCTACCGTTTCTCAAACTACTCTACGATACTGTATAACAGTCTACAAAATATGTAAATACACAGTTCAATTTCTTCTGGCAGTGAAATTATTGGAAACACGAATTCTAAGAATCGTGTGACCTGATGTAAACGAACGTGTGACCGCGTGCTTGATATTATGTACGCTGCTGAACAGTATCGCGGAGAAACTCGGGGAGGTCAGACGTATGTTTCAAAATCTCTGTGAATTTAATAAAGATTAAAAATCTTTAAAACCAATGTCGAGTGATAGTGAGAGTCAAGTTGTGGTAACAGGAAGTAGTAGCGGAAGATATCGTGTAAAGGAAGAAGGTAAAGAGAAGCTCTGTTTGGGAACATTTTCAAGAAAAAGATGATACAAAGGCGGAATGCACGCCTTGTCACCATGAATTTAAAACTAGGTATGCAAATACTACTGGTTTATTACGCCATTTGAAGCATATGCCCATGTACATAATGTATATGTACTAGAAAAGAAACTGAATCGATATAAAATTTGTCGCGTGTATAAAATGATACGCGAAAGATTGTTAAACCAAAAGATATATAACAGAAGGAATTGCTCGAATGATGATCCTAGATCTCCGATCTTTCGATATAGTTGAAGGCGTCGGCTTTAACGAATTACTTAAACTTGTTCCCAATCCTTTCCCAAATCCCGATTCTTTCGGGAATCCCGGCTCTTTCGAGAATTCTGACTCTTTCGAGAATTCCGATAAATTTGAGAATCTCGAAAGTTTCGGGTACTTGTCCCGATCCAGTAGAAATTTCATGTTCCCGATCCGACTCGATATCTTGGGTTCTCGCACTCGTCTGATTGAAACGATCGACGAAGAAATTAACACACTTATGACACGAATTGCCGGAAATAAGAACATTTTTCAACGTGATAACGCGGCCGTGCACACCGCGAAAGCATTAAAACTATGCTTTGCAAATAAAAAAATTCGTATTTTAGAATGACCAAGTCTCCGGACTATAATATAATATTATAGAAAATTGAGACGAGAACTGTATACCAGAATGAAAGACAATTCGCAAATATTAATGAATTTAAAAAAATGCATTGTAGAGGAGTGGGAAGAATTGAATATCAAAAAATCATTAAACAATTATATAAATCTTTGCCTTAGAAAATGGCTGATCGTACTAGATATTAAGCAATTATCAAAATTTTTTTTCTTCTATTCGTTATTTTTCACGAAATATGCCGTCATTTTCTGCGCTAAATATCACCATACTTTCATTTTTCTGATCATTTAAATCGTTCATTTAATAAAAAGAAATGTAATAATAATTTTTAGAGCGTGTTATCTCTCTGTGTACTTGTTCACCCAGGTGTTCTTCGTCAATTATTATTGTCGAAACGCAATTCTTTGAAACGCTGGGACCCATTGTGCTAAAACGTAAACACACAGATTTTCCAAGTTATCGGCTTGTTTTCTTTCGCCTCTGTTTAAATGTACGCGCGGCTACGGGCTAGTATATCGCCTGGCGTCATTTACATACGTTTAAGTGGCGCATTTCATTTCCTTAACGTAACACGGCCGTGTTTACGAGAAATTTATTCGCGCTGGCGCCTCGTTAAGAAGGCGTATTTGTCATTGGCAATGAGCACGCATGCTTAATAATAATTTAACTGTTCCAGTGGCTTGTTCGACGGTGACAGTGACAAAGTGTCAAGCGGCCCTGCACACTCTGCAAGCTTTCCCTTTCTTCCGCCCAACGTGCCTCTGCAGGGAACCGCATGTAGATCCGGATTGCAACAGCTTTCAGAACTTCCTCTTCGACCACCCTTGCATCTACGTCTTAAAGAAGGGTAAGTGTCCGCTCCAGTAAAATAATAATAAAAATATTCGCATGAAACAATTAACAAAAATTGTCAGACCTTTCTTAGACCGTATTTTAATCGTCTTAATTCTTGCTTGCTACTATTGTTTTTTTATTATATATATATATATTTTTTTTTATTGCTGAAAGATAATGACTATAGCTAAAATCTACTTCAAAATTTTTGGGTCACTATGGTTGACTCCGCCAGTCAGCGTCCGATCGCTATTCAAGTAACCAATATTCAAAGGTCACAGAATGACACGTCTCGCACGATGGCGGGTCTCGCAGTGGAATATAAAGTCGTCGCGTTTTTTCTATTATCGGAAAATAGGATCGATAGGCGGAGGACAGGGAAAATCAATTAAGATCAATCTAGCCGCCGTGAAAAAGGGATCGAGTTGGACACGCGTTAATCCTCTAACAAGCGTTTAATCGCGAGGTCGTGATTGTAACGAGGGATTCCGAGCGAGCGTCGAGGGGAAATTCCTCTCAACGGTCCACGATTTCTCTCTCTCTCTCTCTCTCTCTCGACCACCTACTACGTTCGGAAACTTTTAACGAGTCGCGAATAGCGTAACGTTTCCAATAATCTGTCCCATCGTTCGTTTCTTGTTTAACCTTAACTTTCGTCTGGCGTTGTACGCACTCGAGGCAGCCATCAACGAAAGGAACGAGAACACGCCGGTCTATACTGGTTTCGAGCGTCCTCGAACCGGAATCCGTTCTCGTTCGCCTTTTACCTCGGAAATCGTTGGCGATATTTGCCGTTCGCATTCTCCGTGATTCCCCTTTTGCACGGAGAAGATTATCCGAATGCTTCTCTCTCTCTCTCTCTCTCTCTCTCGATCAGCGCGCAGCTTGCAGTCTGGATATTTTTTACCACGACCCCGTTTAGAAATACGCTTCCTCCCGGTGACGATCGACCCCGTGCTGGCGCAACGTGTATCGCGCAACTATTTTCTATTTCAACTCGATCGCGCTTGTTCGAACTTCCGAGGGAGAAAAATTGGAAATAAAATTATTCTTATCTTTTGCACTTTTTTTTTTTTTTTTGCGCTGTGTTCGCGTGTCACTCGGTTCGCACGCTCGCAACTGGGTCATGTAAGGGTCGATTTTCCAGCGCTCGGTGTTCGCGTCGTATATTCGCCCCGTCACTTCGAATTCATCATCCGTGGTCATTCAATTTTTTAATACATTCGCCGTGACAAAATCACGTCTTTCTCTCTCGCTGTATTCGTTCGATTGGAACGAAATAGAATCACCGTTTTCTTTTCCCTCGTATCGGAGTTGCTTAATTATTTCGATCCAGTGTTAGAATACGCGAATACTCGGCTCGCGACAGTTCAGCGAGAATTCTCACGTCGAAAGAGCCATCGCGATCGCGAAACGAGAAGGTGGCGAGGCAGAGTTTGGATCACGCTCGTGGCGAGAGCCAGGAACTGATCTCTTCGTTCTCTTTGCCATCTTTGTGGCTCCTCCGAAAGCTTCAAAGGCTTGCATGAGCTGCAACGCGTTGCTTTTCACCGGACTCTATCTACAACCGGCGTTGACTTCGAGAGGAGGAAAGCGCGCGGATCTTTGCGCGTTTAACGGCGAGGGTGAAAGGGGAGAGACGCGTGCCTTTGCCAGGCCTCCTTTCTCCCATCGTCTTGCCTTTTTTTTTCTTTCTTCCTTTCTTTCTTTTCTTTTTTTTTTTTTTCTTTTTCGCCGACCAGCCGCCGGTTTTCCCTTTCCTTCGTTTTCCTTTTTTCGAAGCAGGAGAGCGAATTTAATCTCATTAAGTGCCGAAGCTTCCTGGTTTTCGTAGCTGGCTGCGGTGCCGGCGCTTTCATTATCCACGCTGCCTTCCCCGTATGACCGGCTTTCACCGGACCACGCCGGCTTATACACTGGGATAAATGTAATTAAGGATTCTGGCCAAACTCTTCTAATTGCTCGACTCATTACTCCCAAATTATTTCTGCCCCTCACGGCCTCTCACGAATCGCCGTCTTTTCTCCCGGCCTTCATCTCCCGACATCGACCCCTCCGCTATCTCGTTCGTATATCAAGCGGGCAATTATATTTTTAGTTACGCTGATCACGTTGATATTAAAGTTTCGTACGAGTTTCGTTCCATTTATCGATCCAGCGAACGCTCTTGGTAATTTTGTTTGTTGGTGTATCGACAACAGCCTTCCACACTGTTAATTGTCGTTCGTAACACTTTGACCGCACGATTACTCCGTTTCCCATTCTGTTTTAATATTACATCCAAAAGCAGAGTTTCACCAGCGACGAAATTTTGACTCGTCTATTTTCTCTCTTCATTGCCAGCTTGTCGAGACGGTTCCTTTCGGAATTAAACTATTGATCTCCCGCTGATTCGCTACCGTTTCTCTCGCTGATTCGTCAAGCAATCGTTAATTATTTATCGATGCGAAAACACCGGGACGACATTGCAATTTCCCGGTAAAGTCGTATCGTAAGCAAAGTGTCGAGTGTCTGAAACGCGATCGAATGTTCTGCCCGTTGAATAATTCCGACGTGGAGAAACGAATCCATCGAGAACACACAAGCATTTATCACACTTTAGGCTTATCGAGCATCAGGTGCGGCGACCTGGCCTTGACGTATCAGACGGCGTTAATCGTAGGAAAGTTATCCGGAAAGTTGTCGGAGACAGTGCGGCGATTGTAGCGGACGCGACACAAGAAAATTTGATCGGGGTGCCACTCAGTCGGGCATTTCCCTTCGATGGAGAGAAAGAGTGAGAGAGAGAGAGAGAGAAAGCTCGATCGCGGGCTCTCGTGAAAGAAACAAAGGGATCGCGATATCTTTGACTGCGGCCCCCTTATATAACCTCCATGCCATTGCGGCTTCTCCTACGATCTCCATTGTTCATTTTCCCGAGGGCTCGCTCGTCCGGGCCGTCGAGTCTTTTGAGCATTTTCGAACGATTCACGGATAATTCCCAATACGCTTCTTTTCACCCACACTCGCTGTTCCAGCCGCGATCCTTTTTTTCTCTCCTCCTTCCATTTCCCTTCTGCCTCGTTCCAACCCCGTTCACGGATTTTCTCGCTCTGTCCCTCTCTCTCTCATTTTCGTTTCCACTCTTGCTGAAAGAATGGCTTTCCTCTTCTTTCTGTCGATTCCGCGAATGTGAAACTCTCTCTCTCTCTCTCTCTCTCTCTCTCTCTCTCTCTCTCTCTCTCTCTCTGTCTCTTGTATCTTGGACTTACTCCCGCTCATTTATCCTGCCGTTCTCCATTATCCTTACGTCATCGGCTCTACTCTATGTATACATTTTCACGCGCGCGATTTACAAACGCGACTCTATTTTCTTCCGTTCTTATCTCCCGCCGTTTTTCTCCCCCTCGTCGCTCCTAAACGAATTAACCCCTCGCCCGTTTAATTGTGATCGTTTTTATTATCGGAGAATTCGCGCGGAGGGGGGGGGGAGGGAGAGGAGAGAAGGACGGGTGCAGTCTTTGAAATTATTCAGTGGAAATTTCCGGATCCTCTTTATCCGGCGAAAAAATCTCTCCTCGCCTCTTAATACATCCGTCCGATTCTTCTTTCTTCCTTTGATAAGAGAATACCCTTATTATTTTCTGCTTCTTCTCTTTTGAGAAAAGGACCCGACGACTTCTTATTGTTTTATTTCTCATCGGGCCCCGGCCGGGCAGACACGTCTTTCCATTATACCTGCACGTCCGCAGGGTCTCAATTATTTTTCCGAAACGTTTTCCCCAGAACCGCGAACAATATCGCGAACATTTCACTTGCTAATAATGACCAGGCAGTTCCCTCATTCGAGGGAATTTTTTTTTTTTTTTAATTATCCCACCGCCAATTATCGCGCCGCTCTAATAAACCGCGAGTTCAAAGTACGCGTAACTGTTTGAAATGGATTGGTATAATACGTTCTATCGCCGTGCGTATTTCAATGTACAGTGAGCAACGATTTATAAATATAAATATAAATATAAATCGTCTTCGAGAGGTTATTGAAGCCAAGGGTGGCCCAGCTAGATATTAAAATACAATATAATCACATATATTGCATTCTATCATGACTATTAAAATTGCGTTCGAATACTTTTGTTATGCCTTATATGTACTTATCCGTGAAAAATGTTATGTAATTTGTTTACTTACGGTTTAATTTTTCTCTAACTTTGCGTATATTTAGCAAGTATACAATAGTATAAAAACAATTTGTTTCAATAAATTGCAATTTATTATACAATTTTTGTATAATATACAATATTATGCAATTATTATAATATATTTATAATATATTTATATTATATACAATATTATACAATTATTATAATATATAATATTATACAATTTATTATATAATTTTTGTATAATCAATTATTATCACGCCGTTCGAATACTTTCATTGCTCAGTGTATTTTCTGCCCGCGGGCCGAGAACAAAAGAGAAATCACGCGACGCTCGGTATCAATGCACGTACGGTATCAGCCTCGGAATTTCGGGCAGAAAAATTGAATTTGTCCAACTTGGAGTTCAACTTGCAAGTAGCGGATTGTCACGAAATACCGAGAATCGTGGAAAAAAGTGCAACACCTAGCAAAAAGAGAACAGTTTTCGATGCAATCACTTAAAAAGTCTATACAAATCAAAGTGTCGCGTGCATTTTATTTGTTCTACTAAGCGTTTTATTAAAACAGTCTCTTTGGATTTTTAGTAAAACTGCCTGCCACCCCATTTCCTTTCAATTTTTTATTTCTTGTCGCGAATGGCAATCGTCACTCGCGAGAAACAGAGAGAGAGAGAGAGAATGTCCTTCAGGTGTTTCTCTTTTCTGGCAACGGCTCTCGTCGTTCGAAGCTCTAATAAACTGAACGTCGAGCAGAGCTTCGAGCTACCGAGGGAACGAACTTTCTTTTTTTTCCCCCCCGGAGGCCAGTGCATAAAATTCGCACATCGTTGCCACTTAACGCGGGCGTCGATCAACGACCGGGAAACACGACTAGGAAAAAATTGCATTAACGCTTTGGCTCTCGGCTTGCTCGTTCCAGATAAGGATCCGTACGCCATCGACGCGCTGCCGACCTGCAATCATGCGCTGAGCGTCTGTTTACGCGGCAAACCGTGCAGCCAGATTTTCGAGGACTTCAAAAGCAACTGCAAAGCGCGGGAGGGCAAGTGCAGGATGGAGAGCCGGTGAGTGAAAACGGTTGCGTCATTACCATAGTTTATTCTACTTTCGGCGATCGAGCGAGAGGAAGCCTAGTGCACGCCACGAGTTCCGGCTTCCTCTGCTCCCCGGGCAGGCTCTCTACGGCTCAGGGAGAGAGAGGCCGGCCCGGTAAGTCCGCGAGTCAATATTTACGTCTGCCTCTTCTCACGCAGAAATGTTCGCCCTCGCGGTGGGAGGTTTTCTCCACCCCCGTGCTTTCCCTCTCCCATTCATAATTCAAGTTAAAGAAAGCGGCCGAGTGTTCCTTTTGAATGTCAATCAAAGAGGCGAATTTCTTTGCCTCTCGCGCTGAATTTTCGTTCATTGCGCGCCAGCCGCGGCGTCCTGCCGAGTCGTTCCGCTCGGCTATTCACCGTTCAACTTTCAAACATGGAGTAACCTCCCCTCTCTTTTCAATGTCAGTCGGCCGACCGACTGCGTGTCGAATCTGAAGCTTCTCCCTCGATTCTCTCGGAAAGTCGGACGTACATCTTCTATTTCCTTTTTTTTTTTTTTTTTTTTTTTTTTTTTTTTTTTTTTTTCTTTGCATCGACGGCCACTGGAAATTGACCTACATTAACAACTGGCGAGAAGAATCGCTCCTTTTGTGTTTTGCGATGAGAATTTGCATATGTGAGAGCATTCTTGAGGCAATTGTTAATTGTTAATTAATTTCGAGAAAAATTTGAAAAATTACCAAGTATGTAATGGATGTATTAACGATTTTATTCAATTGCAGGTGCAACTTAAAGTTTATGGTATTATTGTTATTATATTATAGTGTATATCATAATGCATAAGTAACAAGATCTGAAATAACATGCTTTGATAGGAGACATACTCTTTCCATTGCATCTTCACAGTATGCTAAATAGTGTAGCCAAATAGAGACTTCAGTAGCTGCAACACTGGGTCTTGGAACATCGAATAATTTCTGTAGACCACCAACACTCAATAGAGAATTTTTTTATGACAAAGAAGAGAAGCTAAATATTTTAAAGCTTCAAATGCTAAGAGAGTATCCTTTGTTTCTCTAACATTGATATATATTTCAAAGTAAGTTCCAAAGCATTTTGTTCAAATACATGACCTAAAAACTCTTGCTATTCACCCATTGGTGTAAGTATTAACATTTGTCTTGTACCTAATGTTGAAGAATGCATTTGCATATTTTCAATGACATATGATTCCATTTCTGCCCATGAAGAATTAGAATTCCCTTCTAATATAATGTTGACAATGTGGTGGAACTTTGCATTGAAGATGAAGAACTTTTTTGTAAATTACATCTTACAGAAGTAAGATACTTGATTATTTAAATTAGATATTTTTGTCACAGATAAAGGTGGAGACATTATCTCTGGATATACTGTATTATTTTTTACAGTAGTTTCACACTCTGTACTATTTTTTTTTTTTTTTTTCTCTTAGGTAACGGAGCCTACTCTTCAGAAGACAACCTTTTTCTTCTTCAGAAAAATAATTACCATGATTGGAATTTTTAAGAATATCGTTTTCTTTCCGTTATTATATTATTATTGTCACATGTAGGAATACATTTTGATAAATATCTGTGAGAACGATTGAAAATGATTTGAAGCAGCTGAAGATTCAATTATGTATAGAAAATCATTCGTTGAACTAAGTGATAGTATTGCAAAAAAATTAGAATTGCGGAGACAAGTTTTATCGTCAAAAAAATTTTAAGGAAGAGCTATAGAAATTTGATATTGATCTATACTTTTCTTTTCGTTAGTACGACTTTTTACAAGGATTTTGTAATTATTTTCTCCTAAACGGAATTTAAATTAAAAACACAATTTTTTATGATTTCTTATCAATCTAAATAAGAATGAAGTTTATATATAATAAAAGTTGTACCGTAAAAGTGAAGTTATTCATTAAAACTCATTAAAATTAAATTATTGATTTTAGATGAAATTTAAATTAACATTAATGATATAAATGTTTATATTAAAATATATTAAAATTGAATAACAAACTAGGATTAGATATGCTATTATATTAATTTAAGAATAAAATTTTTACAATTAAACGTTGAATCATTAAAATAGAGCAATATGACGGCCCTTTAATTTTTTTAAGGAAATTTGTTATTTAATTTGATAATCCACGATAAGATATACTTAAATTATATTTATGTCTTGTTGTTAAAATTTATAAAATAAACAAAAATTATATAAAATAATATTTTTAATCAAAATGTAGCATATCTAAGAATATCTATGAATTACAAAAATTATATAAACAAAAATTATATAAAATAATATTTTAAATCAAAATGTTCATGAATCATTAAAATAGTGCAATACGACGGTCCCTTAATCTTTTTAAGGAAATTTGTTATTTAATTTGATAATCCACGATAAGATATACTTAAATTATATTTAAATATTGTTAAAATTTATAAACAAAAATTTTATAAAATAATATTTTAAATCAAAATGTAGCATATCTAAGAATAAATGAATT
>NW_025109971.1:390956-407323 GCF_011392965.1 Frieseomelitta varia
TTAATTTGATAATCCACGATAAGATATACTTAAATTATATTTATATATTGTTAAAATTTATAAACAAAAATTTTATAAAATAATATTTTAAATCAAAATGTAGCATATCTAAGAATAAATGAATTATAAAAATTATATAAACAAAAATTATATAAAATAATATTTTCATGAATCATTAAAATAGTGCAATACGACGGCCCCTTAATTTTTTTAAGGAAATTTGTTATTTAATTTGATAATCCACGATAAGATATACTTAAATTATATTTAAGTATTGTTAAAATTTATAAACAAAAATTTTATAAAATAATATTTTAAATCAAAATGTAGCATATCTAAGAATAAACGAATTACAAGAATTTGTAAACAAAAATTATATAAAATAATACTTTAAATCAAAATGTACCTTATTTAAGAATATGAAATGAATCATAAAAATTTCATTTTCAGACAATTAATTTGAAAGCGGATTTAATAGTAAAATTAATTAAATCGTACGGGAATCCAAAGCTACGCGCATTTTGCCAAAAATTCGACGATCCGACAAATATCCGGCCGATCGATTTATCTAAAGTCTAAAGTGATCGAGGTCCGTAGACGAGGTCGCCCTGGGCGTCGCTGCCGCAAAGGAAACGAGACGGCGGCGAGCCCCAGTTTCCTCGGCCACGGAAATCAGATATCGGATGGCAACGGCGGCTTCTTCCTCCGGCCTCCGTGTTTTTCTCCCGCCTGTGTATATTATTATTATCCAGCGACCGGTGGTGCAACCCTTTGTCCAACCGAGGCGTGACAGGTGCGAGCGCGTGACGTAACGTGAGGTACCGTTATAGCTGTCCGCCGATGCACGAGGCATCGAGAGGAAACCCCATAAGAATTCCGTGCGTACGGCGCGGAACACACGCGCGCGCGCACGCACACCATGGCGGCCGGCTGTTGCGCGAAATTCTGTCCACCGCGTTGTGAAAGTGACATGGAGGAAAGGATGTGAAGGTAAAAAGAAGAAGGAGAGGAAAAAAAAAGAAAAGAAGGATGGCCGGAGCATGCTAATGGCCACGCTGTTCCACTTATCGATGGAAAGTTAATCGTACGAGCGTGTGGTATTTTTTCGAGGAAACCGGAAAGTGGACTGGAGCCTTGCGCCTAGCATAAACTGCCCGAGCCGACGGGCGAATGTTCTACCTGGTCAAACTGATGGAACATTTGCGAGGATTTTTTTTTTTTTTGATAGATTTCTCTTTTTAGGTTCTATTTTTTTTTGAACTTCCTTTCTTTGTATATTTACATCTGTATTTAATAGCTTGTGTATTATATCTTATTGTGTATTACATTTCTGTTAGAAAAATATACATTTATGTACATTATTATATAAATATTAGAAATATTATTATATTATATATATATTATATATTATAAAAAATTATATATATTATAATTAAATATTAATATTATATATAAATTATATATTATGTAATATATATTATATTATATATTACATCGAAAATTGCTCTTAAAATTTTTGTATATTTACATCTGTATTTAATGGCTCGTGTATATCTTGTATTATATTTCTATTAGAAAAATATGCATTTATGTATATTATTATACAATTATTATAAATATTATTATGTCTTATTATATTAGATATTAGAAAAATATAGATTTATATATAATATTATAAATATTATTATATTATATATATTATAAAAAATTATATATGTAATATTATATTACATATATAATAGAATTCAACATTAATATTATATATAAATTATATATTATATTATATTATATATTACATCGAAAATTACTCTCAAAATTCTTGTACATTTACATCTGTATTTAATAGCTTGTGTATTATATCTTGTATTATATTTCTATTAGAGAAATATGCATTTATGTATATTATTATACAATTATTATAAATATTATTATGTTTTATTATATTATATATTAGAAAAATATAGATTTATATATTTACATTATTATATAAATATTATATATATTATATGTTAGAAAAAATTATATATATAATATTAAATTATATATATTATAATTACATATTAATATATATAGTATAATATATATTATATTATATATTATATCGAAAATTACTCTCAAAATTCTTAATTTTCTTAATTTATTAATGTCTCTAAATTGAATACTTATTAGGACTGTGCGTGAATCTCTTTCCATCAGTTTGTCAAAAGCAAAAAGCTATATTATAAAAACTATTCAATTTCCTTGATTTAATGAAAATTTTAATTCACAAGATCATTGATCATTAATTAACGTACAAAACAATTGTTCTCTATAAAATTAAAATTTCCTAACTTCTAATTTACAAATCAGTATCATTTAGTTTGTAATTGTTAAATTACTTCAAATCAAAACTACGTCATGCAAAATTCGTAATTTCCTTGATTTATAAAAATTCTTGAATTGGCCGTTGGCCGTAGGAATCAAGAGACACCTCTCTGAAGAGGTAAAACGAGAAGAAGAAGAAAGAGGGCAACGAAGTCAACTTATTATACTGATTAGCAGGTCGTAGCGGAGAAAGAGCGAGAAATGGTTTTTAAAAAGACACGATTTTAGACGTTTCTGTTGCTCTTTCCTTTTTTTTTTTTTCCCATCTCTCGTTAGAACGTGACCTTTCCATGGTGGTTTCCTGCCACGACGAAGGCAGAAAGCGGGAAATTAAGGCAACGTCGCGCCGCGCCGCGCCGCGCCGCGGAAAATTGATCTCACGTGGACACGAGCGGTTGCTCGAGGAACTTTCACGAATATTCGTCTCGCTTGTTAAAGGGACGAAACGTCGATCCCCGACAAAATGCTTTCGATGGTATTTCTGCTGATCCCACGAAATTACCCGGCGACGTTCGAACCGCCGCGGAATGACTACACAGCACCGAAACTTCGATGACAGACCGAAGGGCATTACCTTGCATCAGCAACTACCCTCCAACTGATGTACGCGACAAAAATGTTAATGGCACAACGGTTCGTTTATATACCATCGACGAGCCTAACAGAACGAAGACACAGTGTTTTGCACGTATTGATAACGTTTTATTATTGCTTTGTTCGCAATTTTAATCGTGAAAATGTCTTCTGTAACTCATCGAGTTCTCTCGAATTACTCAGTTGGAGAGAAATTATTAATTTTGCCTTGGATATCGAAAAATGTATTATTCATCGAGTGAATATTCACGTGATATTTCACGAAAGCAGACACGTAACTGTAAATAAAGGCATAAACTTTTTCTATCATTCGGTGCATAATTTATTGTTCAAGGCTTGTAATGAAGAATTATTTACTTTAAATGTGGAGCATACGTATATACATAGTGCTATTGTACAAAGTATCGATTACTCGGATATTTAGGTACTAAATATTAAATAGTATATTAAAGTAATAATTAAATTAATTAAAGTAGTAAATATTTAAGTGTTAAGTATTAAAATTAAGTATTAAGTTTTAAAGTTATGTATTATTATTTCAATTTTGAATATGCGTTAAAGTTGTTACAATATAAAAATATTAATAATGTATTAATATATTATTATATTAAATATTAAATAGTAAATATATCAAATGTTAAATATTTAAAAAATTTATATTTAGAAATAGAAAAAAATATTTCAAATTAATATCAAATTAATATAATATATAATATAGTATATATATAATAGTATATATATATAATATAGATATATATAATATACAATATAGTAGTGATATAATATAGTATTGATATATATATAATATACAATATAGTAGTGATATAATATAGTGTTGATATATATATAATATACAATATAGTAGTGATATATATATATATATATATATATATATATATATATATATATATTTGTTCTCTAATACAGAATCAAGCGTTCAACATGACACATTTTTCAACCGAAGATTTAGGATTTATGATGACCATTTCATTAGAGGAAATTTATTGAAAAAATTTATTAGTGAAAAAAGAAAAGACGAGAAAGACGATGAAGCGTCGATCCTATTTGGACCAATCGTAAAACACAAGGAGAGTTCTTCCTGTACGACCAATTACTGAATCGCGATACAAATTCTTTTTTTCCACTTTCCAACAGCGTGAACGCCAGAGAACTGAACGAGCATGGTTGCGGAGCACGCTTTTTCAAATGACGGCGCAGTCGAGCGGAATGCATTCTCTCAATTATCGAATATTAGAAATAATGTATAGAATTATTAATTATCGATTAGAAATAATTATCAATTATCAATTGGAAATAACGAGGAAACACTGTTAATGTGGTTTTCGACGATACATTATCATGATGTGAATACACCTTAAGAAATTTTAAGGTGAGGTCGTTGTTTAATTAGTTTTAAATTATAATTGTATATTGATATCATTATGATATAACAATGATTTATGCGATTCTTTATCACCTCGTGTATGTTTCTAATGACAATTAGAGGAAAATTTATTTTTATTTGTCAGAGATATATATATATATATATATATATCTCCAATTTAATACAATTTGAACATAAATTTCAGTTATTAGATTAAAATTAAATGTCTTTTTAAAGGTTAAAAATAAAATAAAGAACCAGACTGTTAAATTTACGTGGATTTCTATAGCAAAACCTCCCATGTCTAAACTAATAGGAAAAACAATAGTGTCTTATCTTTCTTGATATTAAATGGAAATTGTCAGTGCATTGAGATACTAAGTTTTCAAATAGTAATCAATATTACTGACAATAAGTTGTATAGATAATTATAATAATTTATATTATATTACAGAAATTTAATTATTCAATTATTAAATTTCGATTATATTTATTATTATGAATTATTTTTATTTGAGTTATATTTAATTTTGTTTTGTATTTCTGTTTCGTGATTTCAATTGAAATTTCCGAAATTAAGCACTTTTTAATCCTGAATTATTATGGTCCTATATTTTTGAACAATGTCTCTTAAATTAAGAGTGCCATGTATTTTGGCCTGTTGAATTATCAAACTTCTTTTATTTAAGTTATATTTAATTATATTTAATTTTGTTTTGTATTTCATCCATTTTATGATTTCAAATTTTAAACTGAAATTTCCGAAATTAAGTACTTTTTAATCCTGAGTTATTATGGTCCCATATGTTTTTAACGTATGTCTCTTAAGTTAATAGTATATTTCCATATTTTCTTGGCCTGCTGAATTATCAAACTACTTTTAGCATAAATAATTGTGTAATTCACAGTCACATTAAATTATTAAAATCTCTTTCTAAAGACCTTCAAGATATCCTTATTATTCGTGGAAAAATTATCTGACATAAGACATCTTCGTAGCTCACAAATGAGTATGTTGTATGTTTCATCAGTATTGTCTGTTTCAGTAAAATCTTTTATCTTGTTGCACGTCAAACATGTAATAATATATGCAAAATAGTTTGAGATGAGAAAATGTATTTAAAAGATTTTCTTAAGTTTAAGTTAATTAAGTTAACTAAATACTAAATTAAGTTAAAAATTAAAAACTAAATTACGTTAACTTAATAATTTATTAAGACCCTTGATCTTTCACATTAAATTAAATATTGGAAATTATTTCGGTGAGAAAAAGAAAGATTTTGTAAAATCTGACAAGTAACATAAGCCAGAAAAAGAAGGATAACAGAATTTTTCAATGGACTTAATAATTTTGTACAGGAACATTAATAAAGCGACCTTGACGAATCAGTAATAATTAATTTAATTTAATAATTCACCTTCACATTTAATAATGATCAACATGAAATAATAATAATTGTCTTTCTTAAAACTGAGTATTTTAAATCTGTCTTGCATTTATAAATCATGCAAATTTATTACGAATGTGTAGTAGTCCAAGGCAGAGACGTGCAAATAGCTAATGTTATATCATAGAACATGATTTCATTACTAGAAAATTATTAACGAAGAAGATTAAATTCGTGCCAAAACTTTCTCAATTTTAAGCGGATAATTGAGAAGTATAATCGAAAAAAGTATATCGAACGATATTACATTGTAAACCTATATTTTGAAATGTACTCGATCGCCATAAATTAAATACAATGGCTCCAATTAATGTTTAAACACATCAGGATGTTTGCCTGTAGTAATCTCATTAAATCAACCTTTTTAAAAAAAACACACACACACACACACCAGAAAAATTATTCCAATCGATACGAACATAATAATTTCACTCATTCGATGCAATTTGTCGAATGTAACTTTACGAGCCTAATTTACGCCGTCTGAAACGCGACGAAACAAAAATTCCACTCCAATTAATCGATCCCCGCGTGAAATCTGTTCAAATAGAAACGAGCGTTTCTCCGCCGTAGCGGAACGTTTTCATCTTCGCTGAAAAGTCGACCACTGGACTCAATTACGATCCTTCTAAATCGTCGGCATTTATCGTGAGCGAAGCTCATCTCGCATGCAGCTGGATCGAGTACGAATCTTTGAAACGACGTTTCGTGAGATTCCGAATGAATCCGTCCTCTTTCATCGGTTGTCGAGAGCCTCGTGACGTCGGTCTCTTTCTCTCTTCGTCGTCCACGATACGAGGAGTATCTTTCTCTGCCTACACGCGGCCTTATTCTCGATAACATAGACCCGGAGGAGGAAGGACGCCGCGCGAAGAGAGACGTGAGAACGCTGACACACTGACTCGCTACCCCACATACCCTTTTGCCTTCTCGACGTGTGTCCGAAAGAAACCGTGAGTGGGGAACGACGCAGAAAGAAACGAATCCCGACGAATCATCCAAAACGAATCTCTCAAATCACAGAAGAAGCTCTGTGCTTTCGTAGAAAACCGAACGACACGAGAGCTCTCCAATGGTTACGGATATTCTCAAATTTTTAGTCAAAACAGAGCTTACATTTTATAGGTTTTTGTAGTTATACCGAGAGCATGACAGTTTTCGTCAGAAAGCACAAAGCTGAACGACACGAAAGCTTTTAGTGGTTACGGATGTTCCCGATTTTTAGTTTTAAAAGTAGAGTTTACGCTTCATTTTTGTAGTTATACCGAGAGCGTTGTATGAAATTTCGTGTGTTTGAATATAGTAACATATATAGAATATAGTAGAATATAGTACCAAAGTATAGTAGAATATAGTACTAAAATATAATAGAATATAATACTAAAATATAGTGGAATATAATAGAATATAGTACTAAAATATAGTAGAATATAATAGAATATAGTACTGAAATATAGTAGAATATAATAGAATACAGTATTAAAATATAGTAGAATATACTAGAATATAGTACTAAAATATAGTAGAATATACTAGAATATAGTACTAAAATATAGTAGAATATAGTACTAAAATATAGTACAATATAGTACTAGAGCAGCACACCACAGTTCCCCTAATTATTACAATGTTAATTCGAATATTATATCATCTAATATTCAATAGTGAGATATTGTGTCGTTAGAATGAAATGTCTAAATTATCTTCTGATTATTGCCATATATTGTGTTCTGTCTTCTGTCGTAATATAATGGATATTAATATACATTTGAAAAATAGAGGTTAAAAGAAACAAAAATACTATGATAGATGCAAATATAAATCTTTTGTAGCCTATATTATATAAACTGAAAAATGAATATATTATAATTGAATTATATTGAATATTAATATTTATATATTATATAAACTGAAAACTGAATATATTGTAATTTATTATATTAATATATTATATTGAACATTAATATTAATATTTATTATATAAACTGACTTTAACATTATTTATAAAAAAAAGTAGATATTAATTTATGTATACTATTTTAATAGATATCTTAATTTTGTAAAATCTGTAAAAACAAAAACGTATAAAGCAATTCTGTTTAGTAGCAGTAGTATTAGTCCTAATAAGTTTTACAAAATTAAAATTAAAACATTTACTAAATTATAAATGAAATTAACCCTCCACACGTATATCTAAAAAATAACTACAATAGAACGTTGATTATTATCATATATTAAACTATTTCTCCCTGTAATATGGATATAATTAACAATTTCGAAAATATTTTAACCTTCAGTCCTAAGTCCTGGCCATTGTTCGTCAAAATTGGAGAGCTTGAATGAAATTTAACTACGAATCAACCTATCAAGGATCAAACAATAATTTATCACAGTGTTACAAGTGCCTCAAATTTTCAGACTGTCAAAAATATTAAACAAATCTCCTGGGAGATTTTCTTTAGCCCCAATATTAAAAAATAGAATTTGGTAATACAAATTGATTGAAAAGAATCTCAAATGAAATATTGCGTTCTAATGTCAATAATTGTGTGTATTATTACATCCATTTAATTATGAATAATTATTGTGAGAGTTATGCATATTTTGCACTTACGAAATGTGCATGTATTTAAACACAGTAATTCAGTAATCAACAAAATTTAAATTGCATTCACAATCTTCCTAAAAACATAATTGAAACTGGAAGATATTAAAAATTGAGAGTGATCCTAATTCAACGATCACGAACTGCGATTCTAGATACACATAAACTACATCGTAACGAACGAAAATTCACAACAATATCCTCGAACGACCAGTCAAACGCCAAATGTGTCTGACTAACATACTTATTCCAAAAAAAAAAAAAAAAAGAACAAAAAGAAAAAAGAAAACAGAACCAAGGCAAGACAGAACATCTTTCAAAGAGAATGACGGTGCGGAGATCGAGAACTATTGACCTCGATCGAGGCGAGTCACCAAATGATTACAGAAAAAACACACAAACGATTTCCAGCAATGATCGTTCACACGTGCGCCAACAGAAGATCGTTCGAGACGTTCATCACCGATCAACGTTCGATTACAGAACTCGTAAATGCATTGCACCACTGCATGTGTCTGTGCGTTTATGTGCGTATGTGTGTATGTGTATGTATATACAAGCAGCACTGGTTCACACAATTCGTTCGTTCACAAACCTTTTTCTCCTCGTTGGCTGTTCCACCTCGGTTATAATCCTATTGGCACACACACTTGGCACTTGCGTTTCTCCCCGGTCGTAGCTCGGTCTTTCTTCCGCGAGACGAAAGGGGGGAGAGGGAGGAGGGGAAAGGAGAAAAAAAATCTACAAGGGATCGAACGAAACGAAAGGGAATCCGGCTTGATGCTCGATTAATAAAACGCAACGGGCAAGACACACACCGACGAGCGAGCCGAGTGAGTTCGTTGTGAGCTCACCAGAAACGAAACGCAGTCTATATACTCTCCCCTCTCGGGGTCGGTCGGCTTTCACCAAAAACCATCGCCGTCACTGCTGGGCCCGTCATCGGCAAGAAGAATTCGAGATTCCCGCGAACGCGAGCCACGAAACGTACGCGAACGACGAGCCACGACAGAAAATTTTGTAAGATGAGGAATGGGTTGACGATGGTTCAGGGACACCATAGGTTCTTCTTTGTCCGTGCCGATGGGACAATAGTTCGTGTATGGAGACGCGAACACGACTTTCTTTCTCCTTTTTTCTTTCTCCAACCACTTGCGCTGGCAACTGGATTGCGGACCATAACGAGCGGCCGAACCGTGCGCGATAATTCGTCGCTCTCTTTTCTGAACAAACAGTTTCTAACTCTGTTACTCGCGTTAAAACTTCACCTGGATTATTTATTACTTTATGACTCTCAATGAGTCGAGTAGAAACATTGCACGAGTAAAAAAAAAATTACGAACGATTCAACTTGTTCAACTTGCATTCATAATGTAGAGTCACTTTTCTGAAATAAAGATTAACAAAAATTAGCGAAAATGATTCGTCATTTGAAATTGTTGTTTGCCCTTATTTCAAACTCTTTAATCACTCTTCTCTATTTTCTCATCTCATATCTATAGATTCTCCATCAGTGGCAGTTAAATTTCCCATCTTTTCCACAACGAATGTTAATAACATCCCCAAACACAAGTCTCGCCCTTAACCACTTGCCCTGGATTGCGGACCGTAACGAGTGACCGAACCGTGTACAACAATTCGTCGCTTTCTTTTCGAACTCGTCGAGTACGATATCACTGGATAGAAATTATTGAGAAGCTATAAATTTATTACTGTTATTAATTATTTTATTATTATTGTTTTGCCTATTTTGTTTTATTCAAATATACTGAAAACTGGGAGAATGTTGCAATTTTGGGACAAAAAATTCTCGACGTGCGCAAGAGGTTATTAATCATCAGCGAGACGTAAACGGAGCGAGGTTGAATCATGGCGTTCGTCGGAGAAGTGACGCGTGGTACCGGAAGTCCGCCGGTGACCGGACATCAGCGAAAGTTCACCGCGAATTCTCGGACACGGGAAACTCGAAGGAGCCGTGTATTTTTAATTTTATCACTTCTGACGTGTTTTGTCGAGGAAACGCGCGAAGAGAAATTGTTCTACGAATTTTGTGCTTAATTGTCCAACAAAATGACGAACCTGTCTACTGAGAACTCACCGGAAGTGAGTCGATATTTAACAAATTTTCTTGGACACGGATAATTAGAAAAGAAACTGTGTATTTTTAATTTTCGTGTCTCGTGTTATTAGTCCGTTGAATTTTGCACGGTTTGATCTGGTAAAGTTATACTTTACATCCAGGTTGTACTTGATATTTAAAAATTCCTAATTGAGCTTCATTTTTTTTAATATATAATTAAACAATGAACGAATGATGAAATGTAAGAAAAGAAGAAGTTCTTCTTTCTTCAGCAATATGGAAACAATAAATTATTTCTCTCAGTGTTTAATTAATTATGAAATTAAAGAGAATTCCTTTATTATTAATTACAATTTATGAAACATAGATATAAATCTATAAAATTTTTTAAAATATTAAAATACTCATTGATCTCTCACTTTTACTTCTAGAAATCTTGGATGAATATGAATATTTAAATGTTCAAATTTCATTGTTATTAACAATGCAAAAGAATGACAAGAAATAATATTATTAGAAATTTACCAAAGACTGTTTTAATTAGTTATATGAATAAAATGCGTTCAACAAAATTTATACAAATTTGTACAAAATTTATACAAATATTCCATGTCAAAATAATACAAATAAATGTCGTAATAATTATACAATGAAAAGAAATTAATATACCTGTCGAAAGGCCTGAAAAGTTATGGTAATCTAATTTCATATTCAATTTGAAGTATACTTTTATTGTCAATTATAGAAAGCAACTTTTGAATGTGTTGAGAAACCTTAACAATATTCTTTAAGATTCTTAAATGCCATTCTACGTCTCTTCCTCTTTCTCTCTCTGCTGAACACCGGAAGTAGAGCACGGTCAAGACGGCAGCGAAAGTTCTCACCTAGCAACGTTCACGGTCACCGTAAGTTTTTAGACAAGAGAGCTGCACAAAGCTCTCGCAGGCAAGAAATTCAGAGATACATATCAACTTTTACTCGCTAATTGAAGTTTAAATGTGAAACCGAGTAAATGTGTAAATGGCAGATATTTTAATTACGAGAAATCAGATATTTTTACATTGGCTTACAAAGGAAAGCTGCATAGTAACAAGTAGCTTCCACTTGCTGTAGACTTTTGTACCTTCGTAAATTTAAGTATATTAATTTAATATATTTCAATACTAATATATATAAATTTAATATAATTTAATATATATTACTTTAATATAATTTAATATATAGTAATTTAATATAATTTAATATATATTACTTTAATATAATTTAATATATATTAATTTAATATAATATAATATATATTAATTTAATATAATTTAATATATATTAATTTAATATAATTTAATATATATTAATTTAATATAATTTAATATGTAAATTTAAGTATATTAATATATAAGTATGTAATAGCATAGTAAGTATATAATAGTATAGTATAATAAGTATATAAATTTAAGTATATTAATATATATTAATTTAATATAATTTGATATGTAAATTTAAGTATATTAATTTAATATAATTTAATACTAATATATATTAATTTAATATAATTTAATATGTAAATTTAAGTATATTAATTTAATATAATTTAATATGTAAATTTAAGTATATTAATTTAATATAATTTAATATGTAAATTTAAGTATATTAATTTAATATAATTTAATATGTAAATTTAAGTATATTAATTTAATATAATTTAATATGTAAATTTAAGTATATTAATTTAATATAATTTAATATGTAAATTTAAGTATATTAATGTAATATAATTTAATATGTAAATTTAAGTATATTAATTTAATATAATTTAATACTAATATATATTAATTTAATTTAATTTAATATGTAAAAAGTATAATACTGCAATTTATATGTTGCAAAATTGATTTGTTAATTTTTGCACGTTTGTACAAAAACGTGTTTGTAAATGTGTATCTGCAAAATTATAGAAAAACTTATTTTGTAATACTACGATTTGTGGTGTAAAATTGATTTACTTTTTTCAGAGGATATTTCTTTCATTTTCTCACACTTGCAAGATTATACAAATTTTTGTATATTCAAAATTATAATAATGTATATACAAAAATTTGTACAATCTTACAAGCTTAATATTACTGTAGTTTAGATTGTAAAATTGATTTACTTTCAAGAGATGGCCTTTACGTTCTCATAATTTTATGTAAAAATGAATATTATTGAAATTATATAAAAATTTGTTTTATAATACCATAGTTCATATTGTAAAATTTACTTTTAAACAGATATATTTTTCAACAAAAATAATTGATAACTAAAATAAAATGTTATCCTTTTCATTTTGACAAGAGAAAACTAGAAATTGTAAACATATAAAATTATTTATCATACAATGTACATTTTTGCAAATAAGTTTTCAAGTTATAATACACGAAACACTAAATTTTTTACAATTCATTTTCTGTTGTACCATAATATATATCGATCTCAAAAAAGATATGTATATTGTGATTTATAAATGTTGAAATTTTACGTGAAGAAAAAATTTCACAATTTTCAAACAATTTATGAAGATAAAAACATTTATATAATAAATATAATTTATATAATAAAAGAAATAAAAATTAATTAAAATGTTGATTAGTAATAAAAATTTAAGAAAATTGTCAAGACAAAATTAGAATCGAAAACAAAACGAGGTACAAATTTTATTATACTTTATACCAAAGAAGATATAATAAAAATAAACGTAAGTGTACAAAATATAATATAATATCTATATCATAATGACATAAAAATAAATATATACAAAATAGACATTATTATAACATAAATATATTTTTGTTAATCTTTAAATATCTATATTTATATTTGTCATTAAACTGACTTTTATTTTTATCATACTTGTAACTTGCTTTCTATCAAATTGTTACTTACAAAGTGTCCAACTTTCTCGTATCAATTTTCTAAATTTTCACCATTAATCAATATTTTCATTGATTTTCATTTCTTCATGCAGATGTTATAAATTTTGTGCATCTGTCTATTGTTTGCTCCCCAGTCTGACACTGATACATAATTTTCACTGTAATCAGGAGTAGCCAACAAAGAACGATATATCAATGGAGACAGACAATATGCATTGAAAGATCATAGTGATCGTCAAAGGATATGTAAGCGCACGTCACTGGAGCGGAAAGTGCTTAATACACGCTCGCAACAAAAGTGGACCTAGGAACAAGTGCTCGTAAGATCCATTCATGTAGTAATAGACATCATCTAAATCGATCCTAAATCGACATTTAATACTCTAACATAGTTCATGCATACAAGCCTCTGCTCCAAATCGAAATCCGGATTATTGACCTAGATACGACGCTTCGAAGATTATTTCCGTGGGATTATTTCCCGGAACATGGGTAGTGTCTTGTAACAATTAACAACATTATAACATATAATTTATAATCTACAATTAAAATATAACATTACATGCAAAAATTATAAATTATAACATTAATTTATAACAATTATTGTAAAGCAAATAGTACAATATTACATTTATTTGGGTTGAACGTGTGCACGGTCTTATCATTGAAAATAAAGATCATTTGTGATCAGAGAAGAGTGTTAAAATTCGTGTGTTTAGTTTTCTTTGCGTTTAGTATTCTATTGATTGGAAGGTGAATGTTGCTTTATTTAATTTTTTCGTAGACTGTCGCTTTTCATTTATCATGAGCTCTAGTGTTGTATAATATTTACCACATATATATTTGTAATAAATACTTGATCTCTTTTGTTTTAATTAATATTAGAATTAATTGATACTTAATTGATCATAATTGATAGAATTAATTATAATAAATGGAATGACGTGCCACGCACGTGTCGAGAATTTTTCGTTCCAAAAATTGCGACATCCTCTCAGTTTCAAGTAACAGAATAGGCAAAACAATAGTAATAAATTAATAACTAATAGGCGAGACAATAATAACAAAATAATTAACATAATAGTAATAAATTTATCACTTCTCAATCATTTCTATCCGGCAAGTTACAAATATATACCGACAAGTTCAAGAAGAGAGCGACGAATTATTGTATACACGGTGTTGGTCACTCGTTATGGTCCGCAATCAGCGTTGGCCAGCGCAAGTGATTGAGGGGAAAAAACCGACCTCGGAAAACGATTCCATGCTCTAAAAAAACGAGATCAAGGCGTCGTTGTTGCACGACATTCCCTTTTCCGACAAAATTGCAACGATTCGAATATATCGTGAACTTTTCGGTCCGGTTATGCTCCTCGCTGTTGTATTCCGCGATAGTCGCCTCCCCCCTCCCGCCGTAAATCCCCTCGCCGGTAATTTCGTAGCCGTAACGTGGCCATTGCATTCCGCTGAAAATAAGCAACCTTTCGCGTACTTTCGAGCGGGTAGCTTGCCGGAACGACAAGGCAAGATCCGCGTGAAAGCCGAACGCGGGATTCTCGTGAATGGCTGCTGACGTCAACGCTCGTGGAAAAATTGCGCAATTTCACCGTTCCAGCCGGCGCGAAATTCGTTCGCCTCGGCTTTCTTCCGGAATCGGAACCGCGGCGGGTAAGAGGAGGAGGAGGAGGAGGAGGAGAGGGTGGGTGGAGAGCGGAAGGAAAAGAAGGTGAAGCCATAGTGCTGCAAGGAGTCCGGGGAAATTAACCGGGTTCGTGGCTCGGAATGCGCGTTAATTACGATCTAATTTGCCACGCGATCCACAAATCGTTGTAATTTCCCCGGAGAAGATCCGCGCCTACTTACTTACCGGGACAATATCGCGAAATTTATCGTTCGCCCCCCTCCCCCCCCCCGATTATCGTCGCTGTTGACGATAATGTAGAAAAAGTCTGTCTCCTTTCTCATTTTTTTTTAACCACGAACGAGATGATGAAACACCCGAGAGTTTGTGAAACGCGCGAAGTACGAGTTTTGAAAAATGCGAGGAAATGAAAAATTTACACGTATCAATGTGGACTTTCTATTCGTGATTCATATTTGTGATTCAAATCTTGGACTGTTCGTTTGTCCGAATCGATTGAAATACCTCTCGAAATAAATTATTCATATGCATACATATATTCTTTATGTTTTCTGGAATTATCTCTTGATAATATTAATCAGTATCTAATATTCCACTTGTGATAGAGAATTAATGTTAATAGTAATGTAATAACAATATTGTATACTATTATAATAATATTGTAATATTGGTTGTAGGAGATAATTATATTAATACTACACAATATTTCACATATTACCAATCGTGATAGTCAAGTACTAATGAAAAAGTTCCTTATAATATACATAATATATTTATGAAAAATTCTTCTGCTTGAATTGTATAGATAATATGTTACCTATTCCTGCTTGAAAATATTAGAACATTGTTTTCAGCTAAACTGAGAATTTCACCACAGATGATCAATTTTTAAATTATACATGTATTTTATAATATAACTATTAACATATTAATATTTTGTAAGTATTTATCATATTTTATTATATTTTATTATTGATATTATATTTACATTTATTTATATTGTCATATATATTTATATTTATTATATTTATAAGTATTTCATTATTTTATTATTTATTGTATTATATATATATACATTTATTATATTTATTATGTATTTTATAATATAACTATTAACATATTAATATTTTCTAAATATTCATCATATTTTATTATATTTCATTATTTATATTATTTATATTATATTTATTTATATTATTATTATTTGTATTATTATATATATTATATTTATTTATATTATTATTATTTGTATTATTATATATATTTATATTTATTATATTTATTATCATTTTATTATTTATTGTATTATATATTTATATATATTACGTATTTTATAATATA
>NW_025109971.1:407484-430175 GCF_011392965.1 Frieseomelitta varia
TATATTATATTTATATTTATTTATATTATTATTATTTATTTGCACTATTATATATATTTATATTTATTATGTATTTTATAATATAACTATTAACATATTAATATTTTGTAAATATTTATCATATTTTATTATATTTCATTATTTATATTATATATTTTTATTATTTATATTATATTTATATTTATTTATATTATTATTATTTATTTGCACTATTATATATATTTATATTATTATATTTATTATTATTTTATCATTTATTGTATTATATATATTTATATTATTATTATTTATTTGTACTATTATATATATTTATATTTATTATATTTATTACCATTTTATTATTTTATTATTTATTGTATCATACCTATTACATTTCGTAGTAATCGTTCCAAGATATTCGAACAAGTGTGTAACCTCGGCAAAAAAGACACCGACATCACGCAGAGAAAGAAAAAAAGCGATCAAACCGAAAACAATACCTCGCGATTGTTTTAAACAATCCGCTTTTGCTAGACTCTTTTCACAGATCAGCGGCAGACTTTGACAATGCACCAGGGATAAACGCTTTTCTTTTTTTCCAAACGCTTTCAACGCTGTGCCGAGGAAAAGGAAAAAGTCGAAACTCTTGCGGCGTTTAAAACACGGTCTCAATGGTTCGGCGCTTCGTGCGAAACGAGTTTCGACAGCTGTTGACAGACAGCATGTAATTCGTTTATTTTGTTTCTTCTTTTTTTTTCCCTTCCCCCTCCTCCGTTTTTGAAATAGCACTGCTGTGAACCTGGGAAACCACCTAGGCTAGATAAAAGATTTCTGTAAACGGGCCTACGTGGACTTTCAAATTGACTACGAATCAGATTGACGTTTGTGGAACGCTGTTTCGAATCTCGTGAAATTTGAATTTGAAAAAGCGATCGTGTTAATCTACAGAAAAACTGAAAAAGTCACTTTTGAGCACACGTACACTTATTAATTTCGTATAGATACAGAAAATTGTTATTCTAAAAGCAAATAGATTTATGCATTTTAAGAAATAAAAAGGAAAATTTAGTTAATGGCCTAATCTCATTTCTCAGAGAAGCTAATTTATTGAATAAAAAGCACAAGAACATAAAAATAATTCCTAATAAGACAGTTGGTATAACTACAAATCTATAGATATTCAAAAATAAAAACCTAACAAATAACGAGAATCAGTAAGAAATATACAAAAATGAAAAGACATTTTAAAAAATGAATAAAAAAGAAAAAAATTGTTGGTGCAGAATCATTCAATCACTACAAAGAAAAATTTTTAGGATTGTTGTACGTATTCATTCCTTTAAAATTTCTGCCATTTATATTTGTACTACTTCCAACGTAAACGTTCCTTTTTCATTTTATTTTTATGCTTAATATTTAAAAAAACAATTAATTCAACGAATACTAGTAATAAATGAGTAGATTGGTAATTTTTGTGCGTTTATAGAAAATTTAAATCTGCAGAATTGCTCAACATAATATAAGAAAAATGTATAAGACATTTGAAGTATATACAGTATTTTCTACATGAAACAATTTTCTACTGAATTCTTACTTTTTAAATTATATTCTGAAAAAATATGAATTTGCATATGAATTTATATTTGTGATTCTTAGTACGCAAAACAATTTTCTATCGAAATTCCCTCTATTTAATTCCTAATTCATGATATTGTTACATGTAAATAATACATTCTGTATATCATACAAATAAAACAAAATTTATTTTATATTACTGTATTACTTAATATATGTATCTGCATATAACGTTATTAATATGATTAATATATTAATATTAAAATAATTGTATAATATTAATATTACCGCATTATTAATATAATATAATATATATTACGTATATTAATACAATATAATATAATAATATAATGCATATTATAATAATAATAAACATATACAAAATAATATAAATATTATAACAAATAAATTAATAATATTGTACAGTAATAAAGAATATATTCCTACTGTAAAATATAATTAACTAATATGAATTATTAATTACAGTTATATTATTTAATCATATATATTACATGTTGTAGTTATTAATACACATATAATATATTAATAACATATAATGCATAATATATAATAATATAATATAATATAATATAATATATTAATATAATTGTATAATATTAATATTACCGCATTATTAATATAATATAATATATATTACGTATATTAATACATAATAATAATAATATGCATATTATAATAATAATAAACATATATAAAATAATATAAATATTATAACAAATATATTAATAACATTGTACAGTAATAATATTTATATAAATCTATATAATATATTAATAACATTGTACAGTAATAATATTAATATATAATATTAATGACATTAAATATATTAATAACATTGTACAGTAATAATATTTATATAAATTTATATAAATCTATATCTAAAGTATACATTTCTTGTGTATATATTTAATTAATATTAATTATTAATTACTATTATATTATTTAATCAAATATATTACATGTTGTAGTTATGAATATACATATAATATATATATTAATATAATATAATGTATAATATACAATAATATAATATAATATTACCGCTTTATTAATGTAATATAATATATATTACGTATGTTAATACAATATAATAATATAATGCATATTATAATAATAATAAACATATATACAAAATAATATAAATGTTATAACAAATATATTAATAACATTGTACATTAATAAAGTATACATTTCTACTGTGCTATATATTTAATTAATATTAATTATTAATTACAATCACATTATTTAATCATATATATTACATGTTATAGTTATTAATATACACATAATATATATATTAATATAATATAATGTATAATGTAATATATGTATATAATATAAAATATAATATATATAATATAAAAACATAATTATAACTAAATATATTAAATATAATATAATAAACATATTAAATATAGTATAATTGCGCTAGATTACTCATCGTTCGAGACACAACTAACCCGCTCGTACCTCCTCAGGAAAAGCATAAGCTACCTCCTACTTTCCTAGAAAGCACCCTGTTTCTGAATTATCTCGTTACGGACACTTTGCGCACACTTTACTTTCCTCGCGGAGTTTTCCGCGGGTGGAAAATTTCACCGGAACGAAGCGGTCACGGCCGAGAGAACAGAAGGCCGTCCATACTGAAGAAGAGAAAATTGCGCGGCGGCTAATTGCGCATATCCTGCAGATGAGCGGAGCGTTTAGAGACACGTTGTCGGGACGACTTGAAATTTCCAAGGCGACAACGGTGCTGCACCGTACGTGGAAGAATCCAATCGGATCGTAAGCCGCGCCGCGCGTTGACCGATTTCTTGCCACGAACCACCGATTTTGATAAAATTTGGCACGAGTGCAGATGATTCACGAGAAGATGAAACTTGTCGCTGATGGTTCCACCAGTCGATCAAGAAAGTTTGAGAGAGAAAATTCAACAGTGAAATTATTATTAAAAATTTAACAGATCTCGTATCTGGTAGAATTGAAAAATTACGTAAAGTAAAGTAAGATTTAATATTTTTTGTACCTCTCAACTATTTAACAAAACGATTTTAGATTTCTTTTAAATAGAAGATAAAATTCCGCCGAATAAAGTATTTTCGCTTTAATACACGATATACGTCGCATTTCAATTATTTGTTATATATTTGAAATGAGTTATTATATAATTTATAACTTTGCTTGAGAAATAAATTACGTTATCTGTGCTTGTTACTTAACTTTAATAATATTAGCAAATATAATTCAACTAAAATGGAACACCGTTGCGATAAATTTCTATGCAGAACCGATTTCCTCAATCATCGTTCGTGAAGATGTAAAATTCCATTGAAAAAGAAACAGACAGTCTAATTACGATTATATCATACAACATGGAACTTAGATATGTTTACGACACAGCAATCTTCTATGAAACTTTACACGATATACGCTATAATCATCCATTATAATAATTACATCACGTTATTATCACACACTGCTATTCATCTCAGCCAAATAGGTATCCAACATCGACGCTAATTAATAAACCTGAAGCTTTCACTGAGCTTGCTTCGAAGATTACGCTCTCCGTGAATTGTTCTCGTGAATAATTTTCGAAAAGTTCGAAATCAACGAGACTTTAACGAGGGGTTTAAAAGGATCAACATCAAGGATAATATCATGCAGGAACCTACATGCAGAATTAGCCTACATAAAGAGTCGTGTATCGCTTTAAAAGAAACGTTTGAGAAAAGTGGTACGCCAACATTGTAATCAATAACATAAACGTCAAGAAAATTGTGTTGGAAGATGGCATGCTGCAATGGAATTAGAAAACGGCAATTTCAATAAATATTGTCCAGCAGGATTGTTACGGACGTTTCATAACATAAGGAATCCGTTGCAAAATGTTTATAATTAATTGCTGTATAAAATGAAGAGGCATTGTTCTAGATTTACGTACTGTACAATATGTATTTGTAACAAAATATTATTATACTTGTACATATATGTACATATTTACGTGTCAGTAATATTTTAATTATAAAATATTTATATTTAATATAATTAAATAAAAATCTGACGTTATTAAATTTAATAGTAAAGTGTTTAATAACATAAAATTAATTATTTGGACAAGATATATTGATATTATAACTAAAATGTAATATAATAATAATTAATATAATATTATAATTATAAAATTCTATAACTTTATTATAAAATATGATTTTATAATAAAATATTATTATACTTGTACATATCTGTACAAGACGTGTCAGTAATATTTTAATTATAAAATATTTATATCTAATATTATTAAATAAAAATTTGACGTTATTTAATAACATAAAATTAATTATTTAGACAAGATATATTGACATTATAATTAAAATATAATATAATTATAATTATATAATATAATATTATAATTATAAAACTTCATAACTGTCTAATGTTACTAGATTACGTACTGTAAAATATGATTTTATAATAAAATATTATTATACTTGTATATATTTGTACAACATGTGTCAATAATATTTTAATTATAAAATATTTATATTTAATATAATTGAATAAAAATCTGACGTTATTAAATTCAATAGTAAAGTGTTTAACAACATAAAATTAATTATTTGGACAAGATGTACTGATAATGTTATAATTATAAAACTTTATATGTGTCTAATGCAATTAATTGATGTGTAAATGAAGAGACATGTTTTAGATTGTAATTTGTAATTGTAATTAATATTTATAACATTTCATTTATGTACCATAGTGTGATTATATTTTTTCTAACAGAGAATCTACTACCACTATTAGTAGCAGTAAGTCTTTGACCATATGCAATAATGTTAAATTAACTGAAAGTAGTGGTAATATTGAGAATTGATTGCAAGATATATTAATATTTTTATAAACGTAACTAGAAATCTCAATAAGTTTCACTTACCAAGTTGTCAGATACTTTGCCTCGGGTGCTTCACACATTACTTTGCACATTATTCTGTTTATTTCTGGACTTTTAAATTTCCTGAAAATGAATAAAAACCAAGAATTAAAAAAGGAAGAGCTTTTAATATTTATAATGACTCACGAAAGTATTCGAACTCATCATACCTAATTTATTTAATATACTATAATATACATTTTTCACTAACATTGTGATTAGAAACAATTATAATGACTACATTAGTAAAATTTTGAACCAATCTAAATATAGATATATAATAAACATCAAGGATAAACTCTATCGTTATTAAAGTTGACATAATAAATAAATAAATAATGAACAAACTGCGTTTAAATAGTTTTACGATCTCCACGTATATACAAATTTAGCATTATTCCAAACTTGATTAATATAATCGTAATAATCACCTGTCACTCTAGTGTTAATGAAATGTCAAAATGTTTTATATCACACATATCTTATAATCATAAATAGTTCCTATAAATGTTCGAATACTTTTGTAAACAACAGTACGAACTAGAATACAATATATTATATAATACACAATATATATTACGAATTAAAATACAATATATTATATAATATTATGATATATATATAATATATATATAATATTATACATTATACAATATATTATATAATTATAAAATACAATATATATCTTAGAGGCTGCTCGAAAATTCCAAGAATGAGCCAATATTATCAATATGAATATCATCATAATTTGTGTAAATAGACATACGCCAACAATAAAACAAAGATATTTATAAGTCCTGTTTGACATAAAATCATAAAATTATTTACAAATTTCAAGTCATTCCTGTTTGAGATAAAATTATGAAAAGAAGGTCTGTAATCTGATTTGCCAATTCATCAATATTATCATTGTGATTAATGAATCATTCCACCCAAAAGAAGAAACCCAGAATAATAAGTATCCAAGGAAAGAAAAGGAGACCATTCATCGAGTAGGGGGGTCAGCACGCCTAACCAGAAACTACATATGTACTACCCATGACGTTATTTCATTCTCACGGTTCACCTTGAGCCAACTTTCTCCCAACATGTGTGGTGTCCAAGACTGGTCCGCTAATTACGATGCACGCTCGCAAAGCGAAAAATGCACGCGTGTTTTATTAACTGGCTAATTAAGCGTACCCTTGATCACAACTATAATCTCGTCATCCTCAGAACGCACACGTAAGAGGAACAGATTTAGACAATTATGACGATGCATAGTATGTCTAATAATAGTATAATAATAGCATTCTAAACTAATTAAATATATTATTCTAAATTAATAATAGCATGCTATAGGTACACTATTCTAAACTGTTAATTATTCTAAATAAATAATAGTATACTATATGTATATTATATTATATTATATTATTATATTATTAATATTAATTTAAATTTCACTTAAAAGAAATAAATTTAATATATTAAAATTATTTATAACAAAGTTAAAATCTAAAATTAAGAAATTTAATATATTATAATTATTTATAACAATTATTTTTACTGTAATAAAATTTGTAAATTATTAACTTATAATATAAGTTTAACCCCTACTACTGGCACTTTATCATTATTAATTTTAATTCCCCTATTTAATTTTCATTAGATTATATAGAAGTTTTTATTAATTTTATTATATATATATATATATATATATATATTTAATATAAATAAATTATATATACAAATATACCACATATACTATATACGATAAACGATAGTATGATAGTATGATAGTATGATGATAGTAGAATTCCATTTATATGAACTCTATTTGCTCGAAACAAATTTTAGATGGCCAATTAAATGAACTCTTGCTGACTGAATTTACTTATTTGAAATTCTGAACGAAAAATCACTAGTGGAGAGGAAAATCAGTGGACTTGTACTATAATTTCAATTAGCGTGATCTGTCCAGTGAATGAACATCTTCCATGAATGAGTATTGATTGTGTAATATGAAACGCTATCTTCACGTTGAAATTTATATAGTAGTTTCAGAGAAAATCTACAAATTTCATACGAAAATAAAATATTAATATTGTACTATAATACACTAAATTATTAAAGTATAGTAAATTATATTATAATATTAATATTAATGATATAAGTTAATTTATTATAGTATAATATATTATACTATACTATAATATTATACTATAATAAATTAACGTATTAAATACATGTTATAGTATTATTTTATACTATTATAGCACTATTTTTATTAAAATAGTACTATAATAAACTAAATTATAGTATAATAAATTATATTATAATAATGTAATATAAGTTAATTTATTATAGTATAATATATTATACTATACTATAATATTATACTATAATACGTATTATAAACGTATTATATACATGTTATAATATTTTATACTATTATAGTACTATTATAGTACCATTTTTATTAAAATAGTACTATGATAAACTAAATTATAGTATAATAAATTATATTATAATATTAATGTAATATAAGTTAATTTATTATAGTATAATATATCATATTATATTATAATATTATACTATAATAAATTAACGTATTATATACACGTTATAGTATTATTTTATACATTATAGTACTATTATAGTACTATTTTATAGTATATATTATATTACATATAATATTATACTATAATAACTATTATAGTTATATTTTATAGTACACATATAATATTATACTATAATATCTATTACAGTATTATTTTATAGTATATATTATACTACATATAATTTTATACTATAATAAATTAACGTATTATATACACGTTATAGTATTATTTTATACTATTATAGTACTATTATAGTACTATTTTATAATATATATTATATTACATATAATATTATACTATAATAACTATTATAGTACTATTTTATAGTACACATATAATATTATACATATAATATTATACTATAATAACTATTATAGTATTATTTTATACTATATATTTTACTACATATAATATTATACTATAATAAATTAACGTATTATATACACGTTATAGTATTATTTTATACTATTATAATACTATAAATAAAAATACTACTATAGTAAACTAAATTATAGTATAATAAATTATATTATAATATTAATGTAATATAAGTTAATTTATTATAATATAATATATTATACTACATATAATATTATACTATAATAAATTAACGTATTATATACACTTTATAGTACTATTTTTATTAAAATGGTACTATACTATTATATTTTATTAAAATAGTACTATACTATTATAGTAGTATTATAGTACCATTTATATTAAAATAGTACTATAATAAACTAAATTATTATAGTACAATGGATAATATTATAATAAGCTCATTTATTACAGTATAATGTATTATACTATAATAAATTAACATATTATACACAGGTTATAGAACTATTATCATACCGTTATAGTACTATTTTTACGAAAATTATAGAAGGATTAAAATTTCTGACTAGTGGTATATACATCCATAACACATAATACATCTACACAAGCTGAAATCCTTATCGAACAAACCATCTATAATCGCTACCACCAAATGGGAATGCCTGTTTACAGACGACGCAGCGGGCAACGAGGGCACACACCTGGATGTGCTCGATTACCTGCCGATCGGTTCTTTCGATTGTTCGCGATCGGGCGCCACGTTCCCTCGAAGACAATCGTTCGTGGGCGTGCGCCGCGGCGAAACTACCGCGTTCGTGCCCGATGCGTTGGCCAATTTTTGGGTCAACCGAATCGTCGCCGGCTTTCTTTCCTCTCGTTCACCTTGACGACCTCGTCAGGCGTGTACGGACGTCGGTACACGCGCGTACGCGCGCGGCCTGACACGTTCGTTGTCTCTCCCCTCGATCGGCCGCGATCGTAATTACCACGAGCGAGAGATAAATCCTTCGTCGGCGAACGACGATCGAATCCTTTCAAGCCTCGTCGCTCCACGATACGTTTATACGATGGACGCGACTTTGCGAGACGTGGGGTAGATTTATCGAGTCGGTAACAATGGCCCTTTCCGTCTTTCTCTGTCTGAATTTCATTTATCCAGGGCTTCAGGCTTTTCCTTTTCTTTGCAATGTGTTATTAAGTCGTTGCATGTGAAACAACGATTTGCCGATTCTTACGGAATTTGTGGGAAATTTATAGGTTGCAAATACACGCAATACGTGTAAAATATGGAAAATGGAGAACTTGTTATGATAGCTTAATAATTAATAGTTAAATTTAATTAAATAATAATGATGATAATTGGTGATTAAATTTAGAGGTTGCAAATACACGCAATACGTATAAAATATGGAAAATAGAGAAAATAGAGAACTTGTTATGATAGTGTAATAATTAATAGTTCAATTTAATTAAATAATAATGATAATAATTGGTGATTAAATTTAAGGGTAGCAAATACACGCAATACGTGTAAAATATGGAAAATAGAGAGAATAGAGAACTTGTTATGATAGTGTAATAATCAATAGTTCAATTTAATTAAATAATAATGATAATAATTGGTGATTAAATTTAAGGGTAGCAAATACACGCAATACGTATAAAATATGGAAAATAGAGAACTTGTTATGATAGCTTAATAATTAATAGTTAAATTTAATTAAATAATAATGATAATAATTGATGATTAAATTTAAGGGTAGCAAATACACACAATACGTATAAAATATGGAAAATAGAGAACTTGTTATGATAGCTTAATAATTAATAGTTAAATTTAATTAAATAATAATGATAATAATTGGTGATTAAATTTAGAGGTTACAAATACACGCAATAAGTATAAAATATGGAAAATAGAGTACTTAGTGGTGAAAAATAATATAATAGTTAATGATGAAAAATTCCATTTCTTTAATTGTGTTTGTAAAAATAAGAAATTACTGCTTGAAATTCGAATCTCAATTTTTAACACTAACTAGAAATGAACAATATTTCAATAATAATTAAAAATAAAGTAAATTTACAATAAATGGATTGATAGAAATGAATAGAAATAAATGAAGATTGTAATATGCTATGATATGGCAATTAATGTAAGTAATAATTCTATAAATTAAAATTTATAGAAAATATGTCGCCAAACAATGCATTATAATCAAACCATTTATGCCACTTGTCCAAGATATTTTTACTTAATTACCAAATTCTGATAATTCTAATTATTAGACTGCGAATGTTTATAATACAAAAATTTACACAATGTAATAAATTATAAATTCTGATTTTCGAGACAGATCTGTATTTGGTTTTCGCCTTTTTAATTATTTTAACAAAAAATATGAACTTGCGTGAATATCATAATTCTGAAATAATATAATAAGCAACAAATATAATAATACTATATTTGCATAAGTATCCACAGTTTACTAATAATTCTGCAATAATTTAATAAATAATAAATCTCAATGTAATAAATATAAATTAAAAATAAGAATTCATAAAATACATATTAGTGAAGATATAACGATCCAATTTTTCATTCTATACTCCATTTAAATATATCATGTTAATAATAAGAATTATAATAGTCGTACAAGAACAATATTAATACCTCTAATACAAATTAAATACTTTCAATTGTTTTTATTTTCCAGCTACTCTGTTATACATTTATTATTTGATTTACACAATATTTACCTCCTAATGTGAAATACTAAACAAAATGAGAATTACTAAAAATCTCCTAATAATTCGTAAGAAATAAATCACTCGATGCTTATGACTAACAATGTGTTCTCTATAGATAAATGGGAAATATTTCGTTTATTAAATGGTACAACTGAATTGATTCACGGAATTTAGATTACAAAATAACGAACAGCGCGATAATTACAATTTGTTGTCCGTATTCTCGGAGCACATTTCACGCACACCAGGCATCCTCGCCTGTAATTAACACAGAAATTAATCTGTACTCTCAATTACAAACCGCTTTTGCACAACAATGCAAATAAAGTTTCTCCCGCGTTAAAATACCAAAGAACATTACGAGATCATTTGTATACGAGAGCAGATCATTAAGTACAGAGGCTGCCTCACCTCGGAGTTAAGTATCGAAAAGGAGGAGAAAAAAGAGAGAGAGACAGAGAGAGAGAGAGAGAGAGAGAGAGAGAGAGAAAAGAAAAATTGGCGAGAACAAACATACGGTGGCCCACACTGCTCGTTCAAATGGAGTGAAAGTCGTACTCGTTTGTCGGAATTGACGAACCTTTCTCGAAGCTCCGTCGCGGCGCATCATGCTCTCGTACGCGTTTAAATCATCACCATAATATTCGTCCGTGGATTTTTCTTTCGGCCACAAATTTCTCTGGCTTACGTTCTTATGGGCGTAGCGCGCCATCGGTGGCCGAATTCCGCTGAAATGGCCCTCTGTAATTGCGACAGAGATTAACATTATTCAAAATAAGTGTTAAGATCGTTATTATTGTTTATTAATATATTATAGTAATGTATATAAAGTATTAATAAATTATAGTAATGTATATAAAGTATAGTAATATAAATTATAGTAATATGTTATAAATAAATTCTTTGATATATAATATAACATTATGTATATATTATAGATGTATTTATTGTATATTTTATATATTATATGTTATATTTTATATTTTATACTTTATACTTTATACTTTATACTTTATACTTTATACTTTATACTTTATACTTTATACTTTATACTTTATACTTTANTACTTCATATTTCATATTTCACATTTCACATTTCACATTTCACATTTCACATTTCATATTTCACATTTCACATTTCACATTTCACATTTCATATTTCATATTTCATATTTCATATTTTATATTTTATATTTTATATTTTAATATAACACATGTGCTTTACACTTATATTTTAATATACTATAAATATATATAATTTATTTATTATTTATTACATGTATATGTATTATATATAGAAAATTCTTTTATACACACATGTGAAGTAATATATATATATCTATACACATAAATTATCGACAAGCAACATTGATCAGTTACATAAATTTAAGAACAGAGAAAAGTAATTATATTGCAAACGTTATTTACAATAATAATAATAATACATAATATTATTAATGAAAAAGTTATACCTACATCACAAATACTGTTTGCAACAGGAATCACACATTTTGAATAAACACATGAAACAATTCACACATGTAAGAAATACAAAGAAACAACGATTATATAAAATAATTAGGACATACATAAACAGCAATTTACTACACAAACAGCAATTTACTACAAAATCTTTAAAATAATGATCAATATTTCTACAGTAATAACAATAATAATTATTGCTATTATAGATGTTACAATTATTTTATTTTTATTATTATTGTCACCGTTATTACTAAACTTCTTGTACATATATTGCTTTTCACATAAAACTACTTAGTTAAAAAATTATTTTTCATTTCAATTTCATCAAATTTACTACTTGTATAAATAACAAGATCTACCACTATAAAATTAAATTATAAAGTTACAGTATCTTGTAACTGATCGTTCTTGGATACTGCTGCATAGAAAATTGAAAAAAACAACGCAGTTACTTGTAATTCCACTCTGTCAAACTATTCACACCACACGCTCCAAAGTTCTTCTTTTGAGACCTCGTGTGGTACCAAAATCGTCAAAAGAATAAATGAAAGAAAAGAAGAAGAAGAAAAAAAAGAAAAGCACGTAGATACGCGATTTTAGTGTGTCAGTGTGCCTATATGCTAATCGCTGGATGAACGGTTTTAACCTCGACGTATCAGAGCCGGCGGCGCCGTGTTCCTCGAGGAATGCCTGAAGAAGCTGCGCTTTTAACACGTTTAGCGTGCCAATAAACGGACAACTCGTCCACAAATTGACGTACAAATTACGGGGAAATGTTGCAAATGTATGCATAAATTATCGAAACACAAAGCATTGATATATGAACAGTGAAGTATTTTAGACTTGTGAGTATTTTAGACGAAGTATCCTTTTTCTTTTTTTTGGTCGACAACAATTTATGGTTGTTCTACTTCATATTCATTTAGAGAAGAAGGATCGTGTCGTTTAACTATTGTTCGAAAATATTCACTTGCTTACTTCTTAGGGTGTGATTTATTTATATAATCGTGAATAAATATTAATAGTTAGAAATTTTATTTAAATTTGTTTAAATAAAAATTTTAATTAATTTTATTTAAATTTGTTTAAATAAAAATTTTAATTAATTTTATTTAAATTTGTTTAAATAAAAATTTTAATTAATTTTATTTAAATTTGTTTAAATAAAAATTTTAATTAATTTTATTTAAATTTGTTTAAATAAAAATTTTAATTAATTTTATTTAAATTTGTTTAAATAAAAATTTTAATTAATTTTATTTAAATTTATTTAAAGAAAAATTTTAATTAATTTTATTTAATTAATTCTATTTAAATTTATTTAAAAATTAATATTTAAAGCACATTATGATTATTACACTGTAATAATACGATAAAATTGATTTTAAATACGTAGTGGATGTTAAATATTAGCTGTTCCAAGTTCTTTATTCAAAGTTTATTCTGAAAATTACGTTTCAATTTTATTTTTATATTGTCTATAAAACATAGTTCTTCTAAAACTTAGGATAAGAATCGTAAAATTTTTAGGACAGTTCGTATTTGAAGATCGTAGGAAAAAAAAAGTATTCAAGTAATCACACTTTTGTCGACTTTATGATCAAGCAGAAAGATTTCAATACACGATATAATGGAAAATAAAATGTTTTGTTAGATGCAAAGATTTAAAAATAGTTGGAAATTAATAATGTTCTGTGAAAGACAAAATTGTGAGTATTGAAAGAAATAATGCTTGTCCTAATATTTTAATATTATAGCAACTAGTATATTAATATTAGTGTTTTAATATTACAGCTGCTAGTGTTAAGAAAAATTAAATGAAAAGACAATTTCAATAATATTCGATTCACTGACAACATATTGGATTTTCAAATGTTTCTCTGTAAAAGAATAAAGAACTTACTATATTCTTTTTCTGTAATCTTCATTTTTAATAAAATTTAATGTATATATTTTATATAGGGTATTTTCATATACATACACATAGTTTAATCTAGTCTAATCTATAAATAGATATTATTTTAAAAAATATTATTAAATATTTAATATTAACTTACTTAATATTAGTAAATAATATTATTATAATACTTAATATTAGTAATAAATATTATTAAATATTTAATATCAACTTACTTAATGTTAATAAATAATATTATTATTCATAAATATTATCTACAATTAAATAAATATCAATTCCCTATATAATCTTCAATTTTGAGTTCAACATGCAAAACTTTTAAGCAAAGTATAATTGAGGAAGGGTAAATATTTTAAAAAGATGAGTACACAACTACTGAAATGACAGGAGTGTTTTTTAAGATTGAAAAGTAAAATTTTAAGACCGATGAAACAGATACCAAGAAAATTAATGGTCACGATTAGAAATACCTGCAAATGAAGGAAATTCTTTCAACGACCAAATGGTGAAACTTCTTTCACTTTTTCGCTCATGTTATTGATAGTTGTTAATAACACACTTTACGCAGTTAATTACAGTCAACATTTCGTCGATAAAGTACGAAACTAACCAGAGCGACTCGTGCATAAAAAGAAAGGAAAGATGTCCAGTGACAAATGAACGAACGCTAATTTGTAATTCCTTATCGGAGAAGAATAGTACAAGTATGCTACCAACACGCCTCTCTTCGTCTTTATCACCCCAACTGGTTTCAGTCTCGTGACGAAGATATATCGATACTGAACCTCTCTCTCTCTCTCTCTCTTTTTGATTAACCATGTGACAACGACGAAAATTATGGCGGACGTTTCTTACACCGGTGAGAAAAGAAGATTCGTGTATTTAGAAAATAAATTTACAATTAGTGTGGCTTGTTGCGGAAGTATCAATGCAAGCTGGTACGCAAGGTGCTTTTGAGTTCCAAAGTTTTATTGTGAAAGACATTTACTTGGTTATTTATGGGACGAGAAAGATAAATGATGAGCAAAGAGATGAAACAAGAAGTGGCTTTTTAAGCTTTTTATCGTCGAGAAGATTAAGTTTTAAAATTATTTCAGTTCGTTAGAATTGTCTAAAAAAATGAAGATTATGTTTATTATATAGGATACTACGGAATAGATTATATTTATTAAGTTTATATATATTATATATATATTTATATTTATTAAGTTTATATAGATTATATATATATTTATATTTATTAAGTTTATATATATTATATATATATTTATATTTATTAAGTTTATATATATTTTACAATTAATCACTCCAAAAGAGAATGATCGATAAAATGTAGTAAATTGTTAAGTTTAACAATGATATAACTGTTAAACTGTTTTTTGGATTTTTATACATTTTTTTTTATTTTTTTTTTTTTTTTTATTTATTTATTACCGGATAGAAATCAGTTTCGATAGTGAATTTTAATAAAACTTCTAATAAAATTTTGACAAAAAGTTAAATTTATAAAACACAGTCTAGATTATTCAAAGGAACAGTACTCGCATTTTTCCCGATTTTTCAATAATAATTAAGACCAAGAACGTTTCTGAAAATTTGACAAACGTGAACAATTACTAAATGAAGTGCAGGAAGAATTTGTTCTACAGGACAGACTGACTTGAAAAACAATTTTCTATCGAAATCAATAAATAAATGACAGGATTATCTAAAAAAAAAAAAGTAGTTAATTTCTATGCCTAATATTTTTTTAAATTTATACGAAATTAAGCTAAACTTGTATTTACATTCAAATATGTGAATCCTAACAATCCACAGTCTAGATATAAATGAAGACATTCTTTACTTGTAACCAGTACAAACTTTTAATAAATCTTTAATTCCTTAATTATGTCTTATGAAGAAATTCTGATTTATGATTTGTCACAAAATATGGTATGAGATGGAAAGTTATAAAAAATGGACATTCATTATTCGAATTAGTATCCATTATTATAGTGCATATTAATAACTATTCGTGTCGCTAATTTACCATTGATATGTATAAAAATTATTTTATTGTTAATTGAAAGCTACGCGTCAAAAAGGAAAACAGGTCCACTCCTGTTGAGAAAAAAAAAATAGTATGATATTACATTTGATGTAAAAAGGAGTTGGCTCCACGTAAAAGCGCAGTTTTATTAAATATTAGTTAATCATAAATTCGAAACAGTACGTTTGAAGCAGCACCCGGTTTTTAATTGCATTTTTGTTGATTTGTTAAAATTACCCGAAAATGGAACTCCATTCTTATTGCAATAGTACAATTTTCCGAAAATGGAAACTTGCATTTTCCATTGCAGTATCAATTTAATTTCCGAAGAGTAGTATTTCGTTTCTACAGTCACGCATACCATCTATGAAATAATTATGTGGAATAAGAGGAAATGGAAGATTTATTAGTTTCAATCAGTAAGTTAAGCTGTTAATTATCTGCAATGGCTGCCTAATAATACATTCTTCTACTTCGTGCTACATTTTACGATAATCATAGGTAAAAAAAAAGTTTCGAAAAGAATTCAAGGTGAAAAACTGGTTCCGGCCAAATAGGAAGGCAATATTGACCGACTTGATTACAGAACGAGAACGTTGAATTAAAATTTCATTACGCAAACAATATTTTCTTTTCCAATTCAGTTCAAAGATTTGGAGCCTCTTTCTTAGAAGCTGTAATTGTGTTGCATGTATTTTAAGAAGTCATGATTTTATATGATCTTTTAGAAATGTATAAATCAAAGGATCATGCAACTTAATTAAGTTAATCAAGAAGAACAGAATCTATAATTAAGTCCTCGATCAAAGTGAAAAGCATTTTATCTATCATATTGTATATTTTCTAACATTATTCTCAAACATAACAATTAATAAATAATTTTAAAAAATTAATAATATTGTTACATAACTCTTCTTATAATTACAATTTACAAAATATACATGACTTTCTTATACATATTTTATATACACTCTTCGTTAATTTTTCTTAGTCCTCTAATTTTATAATATGAACTCAGATGTTTAGAAATAGTAAACAATAAATTTAAAATAATCGTATAACTCGTTATCAAAGTTATCAAGTTATTATTATCAAAAATAATCATATATTATACGTATTGTTATAACCAAAAATAATAAAAATTATCAAAATATTATAACGTATTAATATCAAGATTGTCATTATTAAAAGAATTATCAATATTTTTATATTATCAAAATTACTAATATTATTGCAACATTAATAATATTAAACGATAATGTTACATAATACTGAACAGCATTAATATCATTACTAATATTAAATAATATTAATAATAATACTAAACATTTATTAAATAATATTAATAATTATTATTAATTAAATAATATTAATAATAATAAACAACATTAATATTATTACTAATATTAAAAACAAAATCTCAAACTTATCAAGTTGTATCTCTTTAATGAAACTTTCGCAATTTAGACTCTTGTAAAAAATAATGTAACACTTCCTAACGAAAGAAATATTTTTCGAATGGAATTCATCGACATTGTTCGCCGATGTTCATTTTCGACTGAAAGAACTTTCGAAATAGTCCCCCCCCCCCTCCCCTTCCTCCAATTTTTGTTATATGTATCAGCATTGGCGTTTAACGGTACTCGTGACGAACGTAGAAAGTAGTTTGACGTTTCCTGCGTTCGCGACTATTTTCTATTTCTACACACACGCGACGTCGTCCAATTTGGGAACAATCGAGAAAGTGACAGAGTTACAAAAGTCTGATATTCTATATTAAAACAATAAAATGTTCAGTAAAATATAAAATATTATAATATAAAATTATATTTATACTATAATTATATTATATTATTAATTATATTTATACTATATTTTATTTATATTATATTTATATTACAATTATAATATATTATATTATTAATTATATTTATACTATAATTATAATTATATTATGTATAGTATACTATTATATTATACTATAAAATATTATATGAATATTTCTAAATATTACATTATATTATATTATATTATATAATGTATATTATAAAATATTATATTATATTATATAATGTACTATACTATTATATTATATTATAAAATATTCAAGTGATTACTTGTTAAAAACGTAAATTGACATTATCGTTATTGTTTCTAATTATGAAAAGAATAATAGATAATAAAATAGAAATAACGTAATAGTATATTTAATTAGTAACGTATATTGATAATATAAAAAGTATTTGATTGTAGAACAAAAATATTGAATTACAATCAATTGCGTTAGAAAATTTAATTTTAATCTAGATATACTCTGCATATACATATGCGCCCCCGTGTGAGATAGATCAAAAAATCTTTTAATTTTTCGAATTTCTAAAAAATATATAAAATTGAAAATACTATAAATTTAGAAAAGCAATTATCAAACATTGAAAATGAATTAGTTTTTAATCTACAATCAAATTATTCATTTAATATGAAATAATGGAACAAGACGTACTATATAATAATAAATAAATATCAACTTTGTGGTAAATATAATTCAGACATAGTTAATCTTGTCACACAAGAAGTTTATACTGAAAAAAAAAAAAAAATATATATATATATATATATATATATGTACATCGTTCCCTATTTTTATCAAAGAATTAAACAGAGATTACAGTAAAATGGTAACATTTTTCAAACAACGGAAAGTTAAGTTAATGAGGTTAATGCCATATTTACCATTTAGTCAAACATACGTGAATTGCGTGCCAATAAAATGATGGAATCTAACTGAAGTATCGCACGCGATGGATTACAGAACACGTTTCGTTCGTTCTACAAGGTGTACTAATTTTCATACCTGAAAAAATACACAAAAAGCAAAGGATAACATTTTCTCATTAACATAGTACACGTGTGCTTGCTCGGTAAATTTTGAAATTTAATTTCCTTAAAAACAAATCGTCCTATGAAAATTTCATTCTACACTTTACTGAAGTAACTATTTTGTTTATTATTCTATTCCGCCAAGCCTGAGATTAGCATAATTCAACTGTACTTAAAAAATATCTAAAGTCGATTTTCTCGAGAACGATGCGTCATGTGAATAAAATTGTAATCTAAACCATGAAAACTGGGACAGCCATATAAACAAGTGAAAACACGAAATCAGCTATCTTTTTCTAAAAATATTTATGATTCACGCGTAACCCACATATATCTACCATAGTACAATACAAGTTGAAAGAAGTCTGAATCCTAATTGCTAGACAAGTCACACGCATAATCGCAGATACCTAATAAATTTTTATCGCGCTTACTAAAACGCTTTCTTCCATTGTCTGTCACTTCGATTGTTTTCAGTCTCGATATGGAACTCATGCTAGCTGTCACGAGTAGCGATGTGATCAAGTTCAATATGAAGTTACGAGAAACAAAGAGTATAGCATTCTTAAATACCCAAGTAAACAATTTCCTTCACCTCCATTTAAGTACATACGGCTTAATATTAAAAATGTGATTGTCTCATTTTCCAAAAATTTTATTGAAACATTGATATACCACATAGTATAATAAATAATTTTATAGTATATTATATATATTATATACTATACATATAATATACTACATGATATGGTATATTATATATATAATATACTATATCAAAATTATTTATTATACTATGTGATATATATAATATATATTTAATATAGTATATTATAATTATAACACATAATATGTATAATATAATATTGTATAAGGAAAAATACTTTTAACTATATATATATATACTACATAGTATAATAAATAATTTTGATATAATATAGTATATTATAATTATAACACATAATATGTATAATATAATATAGTATAAGGAAAGATACTTTCAACTATATTTATATACCACATAGTATAATAAATAATTTTAAGTGGGATATAGTATATTATAATACACATAATATGTATAATATAATATTCGTATAAGGAAAGATACTTTTAACTATATATATACCACATAGTATAATAAATAATTTTGATATGATATAGTATATTATAATTATAATACATAATGTGTATAATATAATATAGTGTAAGGAAAGGTACTTTCAACTATATATACCACATAGTATAATAAATAATTTTGATATGATATAATATATTATAATTATAACACATAATATGTATAATATAATATAGTATATATATATATACCACATAGTATAATAAATAATTTTGATATAATATAGTAATATTATAATTATAACACATAATATGTATAACATAATATAGTATAAGGAAAGATACTTTCAACTATATACATATATACCACATAGTATAATAAATAATTTTGATATGATATAATATATTATAATTATAATACATAATATGTATAATACAATATAGTGTAAGGAAAAGTATTTTCAACTATATATACCACATAGTACAATAAATATTTTTGACATGATATAGTATGTTATAATTATAACACATAACATATATAATATAATATCGTATAAGGAAAGATACTTTCAACTATATACATATATACCACATAGTATAATAAATTTGATATAATATAGTATATTATAATTATAACACATAATATATATAATATAATATCGTATAAGGAAAGATACTTTCAACTATATACATATATACCACATAGTATAATAAATAATTTTGATATGATATAGTATATTATAACACATAATATGTATAATATAATATAATATAATATAAGGAAAGATACTTTCAACAGCCAGTGTGCTTACATGACGTACTTTGAGCCCTCCACTACTTATTAGTGTCTCATAAATCTACACTAACTCGTGCGTTAGTTGCCACGTAACGTAAAATTGAAAGTTGTTACACTTTCGGCCGTGAAACTATATTCGCCGTAGTGTCGTCACAGCGCGCATCAAAGCCAGGGAAATAATGATTGAAGCGTTTCACTTTACGTGTCACAGTACATAATATGTATACTATATAACTCACCGGCTCGTAAAAGCGCCAAGGATCGACCCATTCCCATACGCGAGCATCTCGAGAGAAGACGAAGAATAGGAAATCAAAGGAAAGGAGGCGAATGATAGATCGAAAGATTTCACCGTGCGAGAGCGCGATCGTTTATCATCGTCATTGTGCGACGAGGAAGGGAAGAGAGAAAAAAAAAAAAGGTACGAGCCCTCGCCGCGCCGTTTAGCTGATCGCCAGTCCGTCGAAGAAGAAGAATGCACTTTCTATGAGAATACCAACGCCTTCTTTCACGAATTCAATGCATCGTCCATTGAAGCTCGCTCTGATAAGAGTTCCCACGCAGTTCGCGAAGTAGATCGTAGCGAATATATGAAGGATAATAATACCTCGGAAATCAGCTTGGCGTTACGATTTCTAAACGGATATTTGTCGCGCATACAGTGGCTAATCACGACTAAAATTCTGAATAATAATATTTATTAAACAAACGTGGCACATCTATTCTCCAAAGTCTGTGTAACAATGTCAAATGAACAAAAAGAAAATATTTATATTGTGGGTGTAAAAAGTATTCGTACAGTGGCTAATCACGACGAAAATTCTGAATATATTTATTAAACAAACGTTGTACATCTATTCTCCAAAGTCTGTGTAACAATGTCAAATAAACAAAAAAAAAATATTTATATTGTGGGTGTAAAAAGTATTCGTACAGTGGCTAAATCACGACTAAAATTCTGAATAATAATATTTATTAAACAAACGTGGCACATCTATTCTCCAAAGTCTGTGTAACAATGTCAAATAAATAAAAAAAAAATATTTATATTGTGGGTGTAAAAAGTATTCGTACAGTGGCTAATCACGATGAAAATTCTGAATAATAATATTTATTAAACAAACGTGGCACATCTATTCTCCAAAGTCTGTGTAACAATGTCAAATAAACAAAAAAAATATATTTATATTGTGGGTGTAAAAAGTATTCGTACAGTGGCTAATCACGACTAAAATTCTGAATAATAATATTTATTAAACAAACGTGGCACATCTATTCTCCAAAGTCTGTGTAACAATGTC
>NW_025109971.1:430279-432625 GCF_011392965.1 Frieseomelitta varia
CAGTTCTATTGTCATTATCAAGTGTACAAGTAATTTAAACATTTATAATAGAAACAACAAATAATTGTAAAATTAATATTTGCAATTAGTATTTAGCAGGGTTTCCCGTTGATTTTATATTGGTATTGAATTAACCAAATTAGATGTGATTTTATTAGTGATATTATTCCATTCGTTAAATTAAAGCATTTTTTTTTAAGTCTGTTTTAGATGAAATTGTATGTTTTCGAATTGCTCGTTCCAGATAATCCCACAAATGTTCAATAAGGTTAGTATCTGATGATCGCGAGGGTGTTTTTAAATGTTTCTATCCATTGATAAAATAAATTTACCACACTTTATCCATAAGAAATTCGCACAAATTTTAGTATACGAATATTGAACTCGTATTGTTAAATTGTACGAAGACATGGAACTTGGGACAATAATTTGAAAAATATCTTTTAAAGTTGAAGGAACGAACGACAGATGAGGGTTGAAACCACAAATACATAACATGATCAACTGTCCTCCAAACGTCGCTTCTATTTTCCATGTTCTACTTTTCCACGTCTGAAGCATGAGGTAAAAAATGATCCCATCATTTCACTTTCACCACCTACGCGTAAATTTTCTCGTCAGCCTCTCCCACCGGCGGAAGTCAACGAAGTCACATGACAATGAGTCACTGGCGGACCTCCGACCACTTGCTTTCTCGGGCTGATGTAATTTTAAAATTGTCCTCCGACAATACAGTGGCAGAGATTGACCGAGATTCGCTTACTCTCGTTTTTCACGTTTGTTGGCCAAATTTTGATTTTAAATGAATTATTAATATCAATAATATAAATAAAATATAATTATGGTTAAATTAATTAAATTAATTAAATTTTATATATAATTTATTTATATTGAATATATATGTATATATATATATATATATATAATAAAATTAATGAAATAATTCTATATAATTTAATGAAAATTAAATAGGGGAATTGAAATTAATAATGATAAATTAAAGTGCCAGCAATAGCGGTTAAACTTATATTATCAGTTAATAATTTATAAATTTTATTATAGTAAAAATAGTTGTTATATTAAATTTATTAATTTTAGGTAAAATTTAAATTAATATGAATAGCATAAATTTTTATATTAAAATTGATTTATATTATATTAATGTAAATAGTATAAATTTTTATATTAAAATTGATTTATATTCTATTAATAGTATAAACTTTTATATTAAAATTTTATATTATATTAATACAAATAGTGCAAATTTTTATATTAAAATTGAATAATGAACTAGGATTAGATACCCTATTATATTAATTGAAAAATAAAATTTTTATAATTGAATGTTGAATCATTAAAGTAAAGGCCACACTGTCTCGCATACCAATGCCCGTTAGTTCCGGTACGCCTAATGCGGAGGGAGATTAATATCGATTCAATGGGACAAGTCACTCTCACTTTTCCTACGCCATTTCTCCTTTGAATCATCATCTATTTCAGTTTTCTTTTATCGTTGATCGAATATGAATGTTTCCGACCGCTTTCAATCTCACTTCCAAAGACAATTATAGTATAAATTGTATAAACCTATTGCTAAGACTATTGTTGTTTTATCTTGATGAATTAACTCAAATAAAAGATCTGATTTGGGCCTGAGTTATTTTTCAAATAAAAATAATAAATTAGTGGAAATGATTCGACATTTCTTATCTGCATTTCAAATAAAATAATTTGCACAATATATTTGAAAATCTACGTTTTTCGCACAGACAATGTGCATCCAAATTCTCGGCCTGTGTGAAATGTAGCTTAACTTGACGTTAGACATTTTAAAAATAGCAATATCTCGCATATTTTATGAATAAAAATTGAACGTTGTCTAAGATATTAAAACAAAATGCTAGCATCAATAAAAAGACTTGTCAACAGGATATTCCGGAGAAAACTAATCGCTGGCTGGATGGTAATTTTGCTATCTATCTAAGCTGAGACTTAATCTGTCGGCTCCGCCTCTGTACTCACTTTCACCGGTTGCATCCTGTGCATCCGGAATCGCGGAGATTCTGCGCGCAAACAGAATAACGGGCATACAGTGAATCAAGAAAGTATCGACAGACCTAATTTCTGTAGCCATATCTTTATGAAAACCTTGACAAAATCATTTCCCATAAATGAGTTATTTTTGTAACAATAGTACAAGAAATATAAAAATTCGAAAGTCAAAAATTGAGACATCTAGTTTTCTTTGTAATATCTTTGTGAAAACAAATTTACAAAATTCTAAATAATTCACTACGCACAAAAGTAATTCCCAATAAAAAGTTATTTAAGTAATGATAATACAAG
>NW_025109971.1:432668-443845 GCF_011392965.1 Frieseomelitta varia
TTTTTTTTTGTAATATCATTGTGAAAGCAAATTTACAAAATTCTAAATAATTCACTACGCACAAAAGTAATTCCCAATAAAAAGTTATTTAAGTAATGATAGTACAAGAAATATAAAAATTCAAGAGTCAAAAAAATATTGAAACACCTAGTTCTTTTTTTTGTAATATCATTGTGAAAGCAAATTTACAAAATCCTAAATAATTCACTACGTACAAATATAATTTCCAATAAATTATTTAAGTACAAATATAATTTCCAATAAGTTATTTAAGTAATGATAGTACAAGAAATATAAAAATTCAAGAGTCAAAAAAATATTAAAAACACCTAGTTCTTTTTTTGTAATATCATTGTGAAAGCAAATTTACAAAATCCTAAATAATTCACTACGTACAAAAATAGTTTCCAATAAAGAGTTATTTAAGTAATGACAATACAAGAAATATAAAAATTCAAGAATGAAAGAAATACCTAGTCATTTTAACATCTAATATCTATGTAATAAGTAACTAAATGAGTCTAATAGATACGAGTCAATCGCTAATAACCATAACAGTTGATGCCAACTTTCCAAAAGTAAAAGAAAATGATACATTGAATATTTTGTATTTTACCATCATTTTATCTAATATGTCCGAACTAAATATTGTACTTCAATTAATCTTTCGAACCTATAAAATTCATTTGTGATATCTGCATATACGTAAATATATACAGTCTGTATCCACACATATAACGATTGAATTAATTAATAAATACAAATTGTTCGAAACTGTGACACACAGTTTTCTCGGATTTTTCGTTACAGATGTCACAGATATCTCAATAAAACAGCGAGGCGTTATTCGAGTTGTTCCTCGACATCCGCTTCTAAATAACGGATATAAGAATGCCACGGTCGCGCGAGTTTTGCGTTAAACGTTCAATTATTTATTCACTGGACGCTCCTAAGGAGGTAGACCGGACACTGTTCGTAATTATTCACGCCCGTTCGAAACGTTTCTCTGATGGTTGAACACTTTCTTAACTGTTTCCGCGCGTTTTCTATTCGTCCGTTGCTGTATTTTATTTCGTCGATAATATCCACTTAGGTTGTTGGATACAAATTGCGTAATTATATATATATTACGCAATTGTAATAATACGATTTTCCACATAAACTCATATTTTTACGACCACAAAGAGACTGAGCTTAAGCAGCAATATACTTTTGCAATATTTTCTTTATCGTTCATCATCATTTTACATATATTTCTGTAATGTTTTACGTATTTTTGTTTTGTACAATATTTTTAAACTTTACATTATATTTATAATTATTAGACTGTGAATTTTTATACATTCATGAGAAATTTAGAGATGCAAAAGAACAAGCAATGCACGTAATATGTAAAAGTATATAAAGTATCGAAATTGTAGTGTTTGTTACGATGAATAAAATAATTTGTTATAGTAGATGAAACAATCATCTACTTTTAAAAAAATTCGAATTTAAATATAAATAAATATTTACAATCTAGGAATTATATTAATTTATCTTATTTATATCCATGTGATATAATAATTATTATATTATGCTGCTATATAATTATTATATTATATTATATTATTCTTTCGGCTCACTTATATTAAAAAATATCTCCAGTTGAAACAAAATTTCTTATAACGAAAATATTCTTACTAATATGCAATTTCTCGATATTATATTTTATGTTGAAATATTACAAATCCTTGCTTGCTAAATCAAGCGTAGAATTGCCATTATTTTGAATTTTGAGGGAAATTATGATTCTATTCTAGATTTAAATTTAAATTATAAAATACTTATTGTTAGACATTATAATTTACTTAACGTTTATCATTATTTACCATTAATGTTCAATTTGAAGAACTTGGATTTAAAATTTCAGTCGAAAAGGGGGGAAAAAATTGAAATACGTATAATCAATATTAACTTTACAGTATAATTAAATAACGTACTATCAATTAAACATCGAAACATAAGCAGAACCGGACAAAGCCATTTAAGTTTATTACCAGATCACACATGCTTTCTCTTTTCTGTCTACTACCGTTTATTATTATACTTAATAACAAGCAACAGGCACCATACTACAAACACCACGTTAGCGAAGCTATAATTAACATTCCTCCACTATTACTCTGCTATTACTTTCTCGTCAACCTATAACTATTATTTTCATTAAAAAAAAAAAAAAAAAAAACTTGAGGGATACAAAGTAAAAGGCAATAAATTACATTTATGCTTCATCGTAAATTCAAATTTCGTCGGGTAGAACATAATTTTCTCAATTCCACTTACAATGACCAATTTCTACTCGGAAACTTTTTCAATGGAGATATTAAAATGTTAGTCGTATATCATTCCCAGAAAGGAAGATGAACAATTGACATAGTCGACATATTACAGCTTTGATGCTTTATGATCGTCAGACTTTATCTCTAAACTGTTGTACGTATTGCGATTGTAACAAGTATGTAACATAAACATATAAACACTGCGGATTTTTATGCAAATTTATGGAATATTTAAAATACAGCGCTTTTCAATAATATATCTTTGATATCTAAAACAATCTCCGATCGAAGTCCTTTTTAATTATATTTACCATGTTTGTATTGTTTTATATTTATAGATTTCTTTATTACATATTTCTGATTATATCTGTTATATTTAATTATGTCTATAATTAATAATGTAATTTAGAAAGTGTGCGTGGAAAAATTTGTATTCTAGTCGGTTGACTATAAAAATTAAAGAATGCAAAGGTTTTTATAATATTTATTGACTGACATCATCAGTCCAATTTCTATCTAACAAACTTGAAATTGTAAATTGTACATTCTCTTTTAATTTCCTGAATTTGTTGGGATATATACTCCTCTAAAATTTACACGAGAAGATAGAAGAATAATAATTGTTAAAAAGTACTATGGTAATCCTTAAATCGTGGGAGATTACCGTGAGAACCTCTTAAGTTTTAATCTTTGAACCTTCGTGTGAAATATAAATTGAGAGAAATAAATGTGAAACAAGCATAATTACACTCCTCGTTACAGGAAATTTAACATTTTCTTTCTCGCCGTTCCATATACTTATTTCGAAGGATTCATTTCAAAATCAAAGAATATTATCGCAAAGTTTTGCCAGACATTCTTAACGATTAAAAAAAAGAGCAACAATCGGGTACAAAAGTAGTACGAAACGAAGATTCGAAAAGATTTATCACTCTGTTTGTGGAGAGTCGTAAAAATTTCTATTTAATACTCAATTCTGATCGTAAAACACCAGAGTTGTCACTCTGACCAGTGACTTTGAATTATAAATAGTCATTCGAGCTGGCCATCCAACAGCAAAACTAACATTAACATATTATTATCATTTACCATTTTAATGATTTACAGTCGACCATCAGTTCAGAATATCCAACAGGAAAAATAATAATATTATCACTTATAATATATATAATATTGTTATATTGTGATAAAAAATTATCATTCCGTGTGTCAACTAATTTACCATTTTAATAATCGACTATGTTATTAAATATTTTAATTAATCAATATATTCAAGTGAATATCTAGAAATAAAATTATTATATGATAATATTACCACAACTATGAATAATAATAATAATATTATGAATAATACAATACAATTAATATGATACTAATATAATATAACAATAACAGTATAATATAGCAATGATATAATATTTGTAATAATATTATAAAATTATAACAATATTAAGTAATAATTATAATAATAATTTGTAATAATATTATAAGTGGTATTACCAATTATACTATGCTATAAATAATACAACACAACGATGAATTAATATAATACTAATATAAAAATAATAATATAATACATATTTAACAACACAATATATTATATACTGTAATATAGCAACAACAAAATATTTGTAATAATATTATAAGTGGTATTACCAATTAGACTATGCTGTAAATGATACAACATAACAATAAATTAACATAATAGTAATATAAAAATAATAATATAATACATATTTAACAATACAATAGTAATACAATATACTGTAATATAGCAAAAACAAAATAATGTAAAAAAATAATTTTAAATAAATAAATTAATTAATGAAATATAATAATTGTAATAATGTTATACATATATTGGATATTACTAATTATACTATACTATAAATAATACAACACAACAATAAATGTACATAATATAATAAATAATACTGATAATATAATAAAATTATATTATAGTACAATAAAATTAATATAATATTAAAATTATACTATAATACAACGAAATTAATATAATACTGTAGTATACTATAATGCAATAAAATTAATATAATACTGTAGTTATAGTATAATGCAATAAAATTAATATAATACTGTAGTTATACTATAATGCAATAAAATTAATATAATACTGTAGTTATACTATAATGCAATAAAATTAATATAATACTGTAATTATACTATAATACAATAAAATTAATATAATACTGTAGTTATACTATAATGCAATAAAATTAATATAATACTGTAATTATACTATAATACAATAAAATTAATATAATACTGTAATTATAATATAATACAAAAAAATTAATATAATACTGTAATTATACTATAATACAGTAAAATTAATGTAATACTGTATATATCTATAATACAACAAAATTAATGTAATACTGTATATATACTATAATACAACAAAATTAATGTAATACTGTAGTTATAATATAATACAACAAAATTAATATAATATTGTAATTATGCTATAATACAACAAAATTAATATAATACTGTAATTATACTATAATACAACAAAATTAAAATAATACTGTAGTTATACTATAATACAATAAAATTAATATAATATTGTAATTATACTATAATACAATAAAATTAAAATAATACTGTAGTTATACTATAATACAACAAAATTAATATAATACTGTAATTATACTATAATACAACAAAATTAATATAATATTGTAATTATACTATAATAGAATAAATAATACTGACTACTACGAATAGTATCATTGTAACATTACATAAAAAGAGACTAGCTTACATGAAACACAATATCAAATATTTCGCTCGTCAATCTGCAGTTTCGATTGACTCAAAAAAAAAAAAAAAAAAAAAAAAAATTCAAAAATATTTCCCCTGCGAAAAGAATAGTTATTGTCGGTCGTACTCTCTTTTTCTCGCACGACGCACAACTTTATCAAAACTTTATCTCCGCGCGGAGATAAAGTTATAGATACGATCGGTTATTAAACAACTTCGACATCATCCTGCACAGTGAAACACAATGATCGGTGATTTCACCAGCGGCCGACTAGCATAAGCCACGTTGGCTGCATCGGCCAACAATAGACAAAGGAAGGCGAAGCTTTCCTCCGGGTGGAATTCGAGTTACGTCGCATATCAAGGAGAACAGTATCGACTTCTCGGCTGACTTTCGCGGTGCCGCATCCGGAATCGATCGACGTATAGTATAGTATAATGGACGCGACACGTAAACAGGATACAATCACTGACTCACGCGGCGTAAACTCACCGGTCATTAGACTCAGGTTTGTAGACTAACGCGATTACAACGTCGCGCCGTACCTCGACCGTACGCCAGAAGATGTAATTTTACGCGGGGATTTATGCACGATTAGAGGCCGGCGTCTTTCCCTGGTTGGCAATTAATTTCTTATCGGCACGAAACGTTTGACAGCGATTACGACGCGGAGGGGATCAATTATCAATTCCCTGGCTGGTGAATGTGAAACTGGTGAAGAGAATCCGTGGGATATTAATCGTGATAAATTAACCCTGCTGAACGTTCTCTCGGTTGTTTTATGGGTCAGTAAACAATTTCCTTCAATTGTTTTTAGAACGATATTTATAAGTAATATTAACAATATTGTTTAACAATATTTATAAAGTAATATTTTCTTCAATTGTTTTTTGAAACTGTTGTACATTTGATAATGCAAAATAGATAATGCTAATAGATTGAAATTTGAAAAATCGTTGCAACTTCTTGGTGATGTGACAAAATTATCGTTAAAGAAGATATTCTATCTAAATAATTTTATACTATATTAATATTTATATTTTTGATATCATTATTATCGTGATATAATATTTGTATTTATATTTTTGATATCGTTATTATCGTAATTAATTCATTTATGAATTTATAATAATATAAATATAAGTTATAGAATAATTTTTATAATGTTTATATTTAAACCAAGTAATCTCAATAAATTAAGATTTGAAAGAGCATTTCAATCTCTTAGTGATGTAACAAAATTATCGTTAAAGGGGATATTTTATTTGAGTAAAATAATTTACTGCAAACCAGTATTTATATTTTCAACATAATTATTATCATGATTAATTCATCCATGAATGTATAATAATATAAATACAAGCTGTATAATAATTAATAATTGAACAATTTTTTAAATATTTATATTTGGATCAAGTACTCTCAATTTTGTACTTAATTTTCTTGAAAATTCCCGAATAAAAGGAATCTTTATGATTAATGCTTTTATTTATTAAAATGAGGGCAAGATTAAAATATAAAGATTGAAGGATCGAAGATTGAAGGCAGATGAATAAATCATTTCGATTCGAAATTAAAGTGTGCTAATGAGCTAAACATAACTTAACACGCGACGTGAAAATGACACCCAACCATTCAATAATGTGAATTGATTAATAAGAGCAAATCTATCATTAATGAGTTACTGGACTGTGCTTCGACCATCGCGATATATCGTGTAGCGTACATATGTATTGCATTAATGTGCAATTGTATATCAGAACAACATGTATAATAATTATATAATTATGCAATAAGAACATATAGTAATATGTGAGAATAATAGTATGTGAGACTACGTTTTATCAAATTATCATGTATTGTAAAGATGTCTTTTTATATTTTAATATTCTTTTAGTATATTTTAATATACTTTAATATTCTTTACATAAAATATTTTTATATTTTAATATTCTCTACTGTAATATTATTAATAATATCATTATAGTATAGAATATATTTAATATTATACTATAATATGTTATTAATAATATAATAATATTATTATAGTATAGAATATAATAATAATATTCTATATTTTAATATTCTATATATTATAATAATATAATAATATTATTGTAGTATAAAATATAATAATAATATTCTATATTTTAATATTCTATATATTACAATAGTATAATAATAGTATAATAATATTATTATAGCATAGAATACTTTATATTTTAATATTCTTTACATAAAATATTTCTATATTTTAATATTCTATACTATAATAATATAATAATATTATTATAGTATAGAACATAATAATAATATTCTATATTTTAATATTCTATATATTATAATAATATAATAATATTATTATAGTATAAAATATAATAATAATATTCTATATTTTAATATTCTATATATTACAATAATATAATAATATTATTATAGTATAGAATATAATACTTTATATTTTAATATTCTTTACATAAAATATTTCTATATTTTAATATTCTGTACTATAATAATATAATAATGTTATTATAGTATAGAATATAATAATAATATTCTATATTATAGTAATACAATAATATTGTCACAGTATAGAATATATAGTATAATATAATAATAATATTTTAATATTCCATACTTTATTATCTAATTCTCGAATTTTATTAGCCATGAAATTTATTGAATTATTTAGTTTCTTAGTTGATAAATTTGTATTCTATCCAAAGATTGAACGCCTTTTTTCTTTCTTCACCAAAATGTATCTGAAAGTATCTTCGACACCAAGTGTACGAGGTATAAAGTATCTTTCTGTACCCTATTAATTATTAATTAAGCACACTTCTCAATCTCGTTCTTATCCGAGAACAATAAATTAGCATACCGGAATATCCTTTAGCCCCTAGTCAATTATAACTTTTTCTTTTTCGAGAGAACGATAAATCAATACGTTAGAACGTGTGCATTTCATTGTAATTAATTTTTTATCATAAATACAACTGTTTCAATAAACGTTCTTTAGATTGTAAATTACTCGTTGCATCTTCATCTTTCATTAGATGAAACCCTACACACGTAAATATAAATAGTCCAAGAATTTCGTACGAACGTCGAGACAAAATCACAATTTCTGCGCGAAGATCGGATCTCCGATCGAATTGTAAGACCATTTTTAAAAGACGTTGCCAACCTCCTCTTCCTTCTCCAGACCGCCGTTAGCATTCTCAAGAATGCCGTGGACCCATTCACCGATGGCTAATTGCAGGAACGTCGCGATGAATCGGTAGCGATGGCAGTGACTTGCTAAAATTTAATCTACTGCGAGGAAGACGCTCTGATTCCTCAAGTAATCAGAACATGGCGATCGGCCGGCTCTCGTGCTGGACGAGATACGAAAATGAATTTCGATACACAGCTGAGAACGAACGGAGGAACACGTTGGAAGAAAGAAGAAGAAGAATCGCGTTTACGGGACGCCATAAAGAATAATTTGGTAAACGATACCGTGAACCATTTAGCCAAGTGGAGAAAGTCGAACAGAAATATATATAAATGGAGCAGCAAACGAAAGTAGACTTCAATGAAAAAAATTGCGGTGACGCTCGTGTAACCCTGTATATATCGTAAGTGTTCAACTCCCGAATTGTCCTGTTTAACATCGTTTCCTTTTTCTTTGTTTTACTTTCGGTAACGTTATTACGTGTATATATACGTGGGATTTGATCTCATGTTTTTATTTTGCTTCAGTAGATATTATTATATTTAATTATTTTTATTTTGTTTTAGTAGATATTATTATATTTAATTATTTTTATTTTGTCTTAGTAGATATTATTATATTTAATTATTTTTTATTTTGTTTTAGTAGATATTATTATATTTAATTATTTAATATATATTTTCTAGTATATATTCTATAATTCTAATTATTTATCTATTGTCTTGCCTGTGGGATGGAAAATTTGACTTTTGTAAAATATTATTATATTATTGTTACGTTGTTAAATATTATATTAATTGCATATATAATATAATATATAATATTAATATTGTTATTATTATATTATTATAATATTAATTAATATTATTATTATTATATTATTATAATATTAATTAATATTATTATTATTATATTATTATAATATTAATTAATATTATTATATATTATATTATATATTATTATATATTATATCTAATAGCAATATTATATTATAATATACAATATATATTATATTATATATTATTAAATTATTAAATATTAAAATTCAGTGGAAGCACATTTTTAATTATTTAGTATATTAATTATTAGTATATTTATTTTACAGTATCTGGTTATTTAGTTTTTCGTATTTTTAGTTTTTATATATTTTAATTATTAGTATATTTATTTTACAGTATCTGGTTATTTAGTTTTTCGTATAATATTATTTAATATCTGATTATTTGATATTTGGTATAATATCCAGCTATTTAGCTATACTTATTACTATAGTCACTTAATACCTAGTATATGCGTATTTATTTTATAATATCCATTTATTTACTACCCTATGTATATTTTACCATATCTAATTATTTAGTGTGCTTACAATAGTAGATGTAATTATTTAATATATATTTTACGCTATACAATTATTTACATTGTTTACTAATGCTTGCAATAGTACATCTAATTATTTAGTATCTAATATATATTTTACGCTATCCAATTATTCACGTTGTTTGAAATTTTTTTCGTCGACAATACTTAATATCGTCTTATTTTAATCACGCTGAAACGTTTGTGAGAATAAAAATATTTACAGCAGTCGATCGTGTTACACGTTAATATCATTCGAACTTCATTTTCCTTACTCCATAAAAATTTAAAATGCTCCATAAAAAAAAAAGAAAAAGTAAAACTTGAAACAAATAGCAGCAGCTACTATTACCTGTCGAACGAGTATTTTAGAATTTCTCAAAACGCAAATAATGCGTCCAGTGCACGGCTCGTATACACGGTTTATGGATCGTGGCCCATACTCGGATACGATGGATACTCGGCCAATGGAACGTCCCAAATAATACTTTTAGCTGCGCATCCTACACGTTCACGAGAATTCAGATAATCTCTCGCGTTGCCTTGGCGTTTTAAATCATAGATTAGGAAATTACGCGCTTACGTGCAATTAGAGTGAACACGCTTGGAAGTTTGACGCATCCTTTTCTTTAAAGAGAAAAGAAGCAAAAATCCTTTATTTATATTTTTTTTTTTTTTTTGGAGAAATATGAATAACTGTAATTGCAAGTTTTGTTTCTAAATATAGAAATATTAACATTTGTTTCCAGACTAGTTAATTGAAATACTAACGTAACATCGTAAGTAAAATGTTTATATTAAGTTATTATTTCCTTTGAAATTCTAACGTGTTATACATGTACTTTCGACCTACAATGTATGTATATTGAATATGTATAATTATAATATACAATGTAATCTTTTTATATAAGATATAATATAGTTATGAATATATAATGTATAATAATTATAATATGTATGATAATATATAATTATTTATATATTATTATATACAATATATAATTATTGAGATATAATATAATTATATATATATATATATATATATTATTGTATATAATACAATTATATATAATATTGTATAAATACTATTATTATTACTACACTATTTATGTATAATGCTTGCAATAGTAGTATATTTATGACATATAATACAATAATATACTAATTACTTCTCAAATTTTCAACAACAAAACAATATTATAATACACGATATTAGAATAATTTATCTTTATTTATATTTACAATATCTCAATATAATGAGAATAAGACTACTCCGGAAGATTTCATTATCGTGAATATTATTATATCATTACTAATATATATTCATTATTTTATCATCGTGAATATCATTATATTATTATTAATATATATTCATTATTTCATTATCGTGAAGATTATTGTATCATTATTAATATATATTCATTATTTTATCATCGTGAATATCATTATATTATTATTAATATATATTCATTATTTCATTATCGTGAATATT
>NW_025109971.1:445936-448511 GCF_011392965.1 Frieseomelitta varia
ATATTATTATTAATATATATTCATTATTTTATCATCGTGAATATTATTATATCATTATTAATATATATTCATTATTTTATCGTCGTGAATATTATTACATTATTATTAATATATATTTATTATTAGAAAACGATTAACTTCCTCCTCCTAGCATATTTCTTTCCCAGCTTCTCCAAAACGGGACCCGTTCCCGTTTCACAGCCAGAAAAATTGCAGTCGGCTGAAAAATTCCAGCAAAACGTTCGCATGATGCGGCTGCAATTCCGGCGCGTCTCGTAAATAATGCGTACAACGCGATTACTAAATCTGATGGTAGGGAAACGCACGGTGCACAGGTCCGCCGTAATTAAGGATTATTAGCAGCTATTACTTACACGCAAGCCAGCGCGAGGCAATCATCCAGATTACCACGAACAACGATGATGAACGCCGCGTGAAACAATTACGCGCGACGACACCTCCGATCGAGAAATTCAGACTCTTGCACGAATAAAAAATGTTAAACAATTCGATGTACAGCGCAAACTTGCGAGGAGACAAATTGTTTACTTGAGAAGAATTAATGTCGATGATTTATACTGTTATATCTATGGCAATTCACTCGATCTCATTTCAAACAATATAAGTTGTGAAAGAAAATGCAACAATTCACTTGATTTCATATTAAAGCGTGAAGCCTTTATTTTGACTTTGTTCTTCTTTTTCTTTTTTTTTGGTTTTTCTTTTAAATGACTTTACATTTACATTATCTGGCCGGTTGCAAAGGTAGAGATAGTCTCATCTGAGTCTAGTTATTTTTAATCACTTAAAATTAGTTGTACTTGATATATAGATATATGGATGTAAGCATATTATATTAGTTCTATACTTTTGGGCAAATTGTAATCTAATGATAACATTGTAACTATGTACAAAGAACCGGAAGCCGAAAGGCAAGGATCAGAAATAAATAAATAAAAATGAATAATAAATATTACACTACTAAGTATCACACTAATATTACACTAGTAAGTATCACACTAATATTACACTACTAAGTATCACACTAATATTACACTTCTAATATTACACTACTAAGGATCAGAAATAAATAAATAAAAACGAATAATAAATATTACACTACTAAGTATTACACTACTAATATTACACTACTAATAAATAAAAATGAATAATAAATATTACACTACTAAGTATTACACTACTAATATTACACTACTAATAAATGAAAATGAATAATAAATATTACACTACTAAGTATTACACTACTAATATTACACTACTAATATTACACTATTAATAAATAAAAATGAATAATAAATATTACACTACTAAGCATTACACTACTAATAAATAAAAATGAATAATAAATATTACACTACTAATAAATAAAAATGAATAATAAATATTACACTACTAAATATTACACTGCTAATATTACACTGCTAAGTACATTTTATATTACTGCATTTATTACTATACTGGAATATATAGCTGAACATTCACAAAAATTCGATCTGTTTTTATTAAACAATAAAACATCAGGAAAGCAAACGACAAGTCGAAAGTTGTTCTTGTTTAATTAAAACAAAACAAAAAACTCAAGTGTTTCTTCTTCTTTGTCGCTTTCGTATTATAATATAATAGTGTGTATTATTGTCATTGTTTGAAGAACCGGAAGCTGAGGAGGAGAGACAGACGACGAAGAAGAACGAGAGAGGGGAGGAGGAAGGAAGGTTCGTACACGTAGCCGAGATCGAGTGGAAAGAGCGAGCCTTCTCAGCGCCGTGTGGCACTGGTGAACGCCGCGGACGACGCGGACGAGGTGAAAGTTTCGAAGGCAGGAAGTGAAGTAGGCCACGACTTTGACCGCTCGCAAGGTCCATACTCCCGAGGCACCTCGCTACACTGTCTCCCGGGATTGGAAATAAAACGAACGCCGCGAGGCCGGCCCGTCGTTGTTGATCCGTTTACGAACAGGGCCACCGTTTCTTAGAAGCCTCGGAACGAAAAATCTAGGTAGCCACCGAGCGTGCAATCGCGCGCGAGTCGTTTGACACATCTGTCGAGCAACTGAAACGATCAGAGTTGCAATTTTGTACTATTGCCGAACCGCCAAGTTTGAACTTCCATTCGGTTGGAAAGATTCCATCGACGGTGATTAATTTCTGACAGTAATTCAATCATTCATTACTCGGATTGAGGAATTTTGAGAAATTTTTATTCGCAAGCTTTTATAAACGTTACTACCCACGAAGTTTCTTCAAGATTGATTTCATCGTTTGAACTTTTTTCAATTCGAAAATTGTATTGATGGGGAGATTGAGGAAGTTGTTAAAAAAAATTTTTTAAACTTATCTGAACGTATTTCTGACCAAATGGCACTCATATTGTTGCGAAATTTTGTATTTTATATCATACTGTTTAATTATATTTATTTGTATTTAATTTTATATTCTGTATTAATTTTATTTTATTTTCTGTAAAAATTGTATTGATGGAGATTGAGGATGTTCTTTAAAAAATTATCTGTATATATTTCTGATCAAATGGTACTTAAATTGTTGCGAAATTTTGT